>NC_134551.1:1856955-2105563 GCF_025594145.1 Primulina tabacum
CACAATAAATAATACTACAAAAATATTATAATCAAGCACATAAAAACTCAAATTCAAATACCTTCAATCAATTTAAATAAAAAAATTTGAATAGAGAATTTAATAATGTTGTAAACATTTTTAATACTTATTTATAGACAGAAGTCTGGAAATACATTTGTCCCAATAAATCAAAAAATATTATCTCTTTATATTCTGATATATAAGCTAAAAACGAAGAAACATTTCATCATTATTAATATTTTCTAAGTCGCTTTAAACTAAATAATCAAGCAAACTGAAAACATACATTATGTGTTTAAGAATTAAAAAATAATCATTTTTGTGGGATATATGGTTTTGTTTTATATTTTTTTTCGGTGAACAAACAAATCACATAAGGAATCCAAACACAACATGATCAATACAAACGACATATAACACCAAAACATGTAATGCTATGTTAAAAAATTCATCTCATTGCAAGAACACAAAATGATTAAATGAAGCATATTATTTAGTAATATTTATTTAGCATCATATATAAAAAATTGACTAAATAGCTTAAAAACAATGTTTGGAATAACTTACATACTCTATCGATCATGTATCTTTATTGATACATAAAGAGTTTGAAAATATCTTTATTCTAAATGAGAGAAAGAAGTTTTATATAACCTTAATATTTATTAATAATTTATTTTTATTCAATCCGACTCATCTCCTTTCATCTGTCCATTATTACCTATCATCAATATGGTAGTTATTTTTCATGAATTTGACGGAAATGTATAAATTTAGTAATTAAAATTAAATTTAAAAATAAATTAAAACAATAATTAGTTTGATTGAGTTAAGTACACTATTAATGATATTATTAAACTAATTACATAAAAATGATTTAAATAATATCATGAACATAACAAATTGTGAAACAAAAATGGTAAAATGGTAAGGTTACAAATAAAAATCATATATTTAATAGATAATATTTATTTAACATCATATAACTAAATAGCTTAAATGTTTATATTGAAATCACCTACATACAAATATTTTCTCTCGATCACATATATTTGTTGATACATAAATAGTCTTAAAATATTTCTGTTGTAAATGAGAAGAAGATGTTTTATATGACCTTAATATTTTTTAATGTCACTCATCTTCATTCGTCTTCCTATCATTACTTTAATGTTCGTAATATTAATAATTTTTTCAATGTATAACATTATGATAGTGATTTTCTATTAATTTGATGTCATTGTATAAATTAAAGTAATTAAATTTAAATTCAAAATAAAAGTAAAATTTAAATTTAAAAATAAAAGTAAAATTAAAATAATAAATAGCTTGATTGAGTTAAGTACTATATTAATAATCCTATTAAACTAACGTAGAAAATAACTTAAAGAAAATCATGAACATTATACAAATTATAAAACAAAAAAGGATAAAATAGTAAGTTTACAAGATAAAATCAAAATAATAATTAATTTGATTGAGTTAAGTACACTATTAATTATCATATTAAACTAATATGAAAAATGACAATAAACAAAACGGTAAAATAGTAAGTTTACAAATAAAAGTCACATATTTATAATAATAAAATAGATGTTAGTAATATTAGCAATTTTGTTAAATGTATAACATTATGATAAATTTATAAGTAAAATTAAAATAATAATTAATTTGATTGAGTTAAGTACACTATTAATTATCATATTAAACTAACATGAAAAATGACTTAAAGAACCCTATGAACTTGACAAAATAAAAAACAAATGAAAGTGTAAAAAAGAAAACTCACAAATGAAAGTTAAGTACACTGTTAATTAACATATTAAACTGACATAGAAAATTACTTAAAGAACCAAATGAAGATGACAAATTATAAAATAAATAAAAAAGTAAAAAGGTACACTCAGAATTCAAACTCATATATTTATAATAGTAATATATATATATATAATAACTACATTAATTAACATTTATTGCGATAAAATCCATGCTATCATTTCACTATATTTGTCTGAGTCCCTATCACTGTTCACCCGAAGGCGTGGCGACAACGTGTTCGTTTCTTGTCCCCAATCTTCATTTCGCCAGTCCCAATCCAAATCCCAACCAACTTCGCTTCTGTAATTTAGTGGAGAAGCCACGTCGGGCCAACATTCTCCAATATTAATCTCCAAAGATCCTGGATTATCACGCATATTCCCTGACTTATCACCGTCGGTAAATTCCTTCTTGTCCTTTTCCTTCTTCGCTTCTTCCATGGTCGGCAAGATCCCATCAGCATCAGCCAACAAGTCATCTAGGGAGATAATCCGGCTGTCGACTCCCAGTCCTGGTTCGCATATGATCCCCAGCTTCATTAATGGATCTTCCCGTGGCGTCAAACTATCCATCGAAGCATTCCCATTTTCACCTTTGTTTTCCTCCCAGGAAATAGTGATGGATGACTCCTCTTTGTGTACTAGGGTTGGAGTACTCGGGGTTCTTCTGCATGGTTTCGGGTTGCTCAAGTTATGATTTTTACGGGGTTTTGTCTTCTTCACGGATGATCCGGCGACGGCGGTTCGCTTTCCAGCCTTAGCTGCTGCTGCGATCGCCGGCGGCGGGAAAAAGTTCGGGTTGGGTTTCCGGTGACTGTCTATTCTTCTACCTAAATGAGAGTTCCAGTAGTTCTTGATCTCATTGTCGGTTCGACCTGGCAACAACCCAGCTATAACAGACCACCTAACAAAAAGCCCTCAGTTTGTTATTATTTAATCCATGCTACTAACATACTGTTTTTCTCAACTTCCAATTTCTTTGTAGCAGTTTGTTTGTAAGGCATACGAGAGCTTGTGATTATGAAAACTGTTCAATTTTTTTAAAAAAATATTGTTTAAGACCTCAAAATATCCGATTTAATGGGGGTATAATCTGCTTTTAAAAATTGGTATTTTATCGTATCCAAAATACATCGCCACCCAGCTGATAAAATCCTAGCATTTTTTTTTTGTCGTCTAGGAGGCTGCTAGATCCCGTGGGTTTTTATCAAATAAATTAACTCGCGAAATCCTATCATAAAAGTTTTTTTTATGTTTTTTAATTTTAAAATAAATATATAAGACATATTGAGTAACTTATTTAAGTGAAAATAACATATATAATGGAAATTGATTATACTTTGAAAAACCGGCCAATCGTAGGCTGATATGAATATTCTCATGGAACATACGAACTTTTATATGAAAGTCAAATCTATAAATTTCATATATAAATGCACATTTTACTTTCTGATCATACAGCTTAGTTTATTTTGTCGAAGTGATCTAGAACACAAACCTATTTCCCATGGATGAATGAAGATTGATGATGATTTCATCTTCTTGTGCTGAAAATTTGCCTCTCTTGAGGTCTGATCTCAAGTAATTTACCCATCGCAGCCTGCAACTCTTCCCGCACCGAAGTAAACCTTCATGAAGTACATAATCATATAAGCAACCGATGCCGCCGGCCTATAAACTCGACCGGTTTCTTTGAATGAAACTCAGGTTCGAATCTTGTGAATGTACGTAGAAATTTAAACGTGAGAAGAGGAATTTAAAAAAAAAATCACCTGCATTCTTGGGCAATGACTTCCACGATCCTTCTCCATTGGCTAATACATAATGTTTAAGCTTTTCATCTTCTTCTGCAGTCCATCTTCCTCTTCTCAAGCCCACTTTCTCACAGCATGGAGATCTCCCCATATTTCCAAACCACGTACCAAACTAGTTAAAACACACACAGACGAGTATATATGTATATATATATATATAAATAAACTAGCTAATCCTATATATATTTATTTACGATGTGAATTTTGTATATTCGTAGCTGCGAGTTGTCGTGTACTGTCGAGCATTATATTGAATAAAAAGTGAGTTATATATGGTTGGATATGTGCATTAATAATGTATGTCAGCAATGATAATTAATGTAGAATTTTGAAATCATCGCGCGCGTGTGTGTGTGTGTATTCATAGGTTGAAAGGTGGCGAGTCTGCCACGACGGCTGTGTTGCACTTTACCTGACGTGGCTGCTGCACCGTCGATCGCCTCCCGACGGGGCGACAATCTCCCACGTTCAACACCAGTACCATTCTCTAATTTCGCTAGTTTTTTTTAGATAAATATAATTTCAGTAATTTAGTTTTGTAATCACCAAATATATAGTTCGAGTAAGTTATACAATTAATTCTTTTTACTTGAATCATTCTATGTTATGGGCAAAATCTTGTAGCTTTCTCTAAAAATTTGCAATTTTCGACCCAGTCGTCCCAAAATGAGAGGGCCTCGCACACACCATTATATATATATCCACCAAAACAGTGTATTTGAAATCGAGATTTCAAAAGTCTGTTTGTTTCGGGGAAGGGGTGTTTACAACTATTAAACTTCCGATCACAATGGATGAGTCACGCACATTGAATTCACCCAGTCTGCAAGAATAGCAATCATGTCGTCCGATTGGAACAATAGTAATTGAGTTCTCTGCTCAATACTGAGGGGCTAATAACCAAAATTTGTCCCATTTGCCTTTGAAATATCCCATGAATTTGTGATTATTCTGGCATGAATTGGAGTTCTCCAAAAAGTTTCATCATGGCGATGTTCTGTAATCAACATATATTGTAATGGTGCGATAGAAAAACGTTTCGATCAATTATTCTACTGTATGCACCTCATTTTAATTGCATTAATTTTGCCGGGGTTCCAGGAAAGAGCTCACACCAATATTTACTTTACAGGAGGTGTTATTTGCACCCATTTGGAATCATACCTCTCCTTGTGGTTTGGGATTTGAGCAGATGGTTATAGCTATAGATTGCTGTTTTGCCGGAGCTAATTGTGCACCAGTCACATTTTTTAATTTTACCTCTACTTCATTTCTCAGGTGCAAGCACTGGTCGGTTTTGAGAAGACCATTAAACACCTCGATGAGCATTTGGTAGACATTAGCTCAAGGTGAGTTTTGGCTATACTTGTAATTTGCATCGACTTCCATGCGTTGCATTTTATCTCCGTCGAATCCCTTTTATTTTATCAAATAACAAGTGAAACATGAAATCTAAATGAAGTGAGGAAGTTTAAAGGCGATGGAATGCCATTACACTTTAGTAACAAGAAGGGTGATTTATACGTCAAGTTTGAAGTTCTTTTCCCACTTCATTGACAGAAGCCCAAACGACAAAGATAAAGGAAACTATTGGTTAGGAAATAGAAATTATACTGTCACAATATACATGTAACCACCCCTTTCGAGTTTTTGCAAAACCATGTTCACTCCTTAGCAAGTTCGTTCAAATAGTATAGGATCGTCTTCGAAACACCTGCAAGTGAGCACCCGGTTGGCCTTGCCTTAAATCTCATATTCTGAGCTTCATTTTTACTGCAAGGGAATTGCTTTTGGCAAAACATGCTTGTACTAGTAACTACGAATTCGTGAAGCTGTTGCAATTTTACAGATTCACGCACCCACCGACATTTCAGAGATCATCTACAAGACTGCCAAATAAAAAAATTTATTATTTTTGCCGTAACTCGTGTTTCTACCTAAAAACTTTGGTGATCAACTAACTTGTCTTGCACCCTAATATTAAGCCAGTGCAAATATGACAATTCTTGATAATCTAAAGGAAGACGAGCTCTTTCTGAACGCTCGCCAACTTATAATCATTGAAACCCATGAAGCTTAATCGAAACCAAGAACTCGGGCCGTTTGAAGGCAATTTATCTTGAAACTTTTGGGCACATTCCATGAAATAGAGCAATGTACAACTCAATAAGTTGAACGCTGAAATCCTAAGAAATAGTAGTCAGTAGGAAGAAGTTCATAACACCTCAGTCAACCGACGCCAATTTCTCTTCATCAACCTCAAAGGCTTTCCTTGCTTGCTTCAGTTCTTCATTCATTGATAACAGCTCTGTGCAACGGTTTAGCTTTGGCCTATCCTATAAACATCGAGAAACGCACGAAATTTGAAAGCATTCAGCTCAATACTAGAGTTTTAAAGTCATTTTTTGTTTTTTATTACATTTCTTTTCCCATTTTTCTGATACAATCATATGAATTCATTCCTAAGCAGTACTGAATAATCTCCACGGTTCTAAATGAGATGATTAAATTTCCACTAGAGAACCATACCTTTCGTATCAGAAAGAGAAAATCCTCAGTTAAAAGCTTTCCCCTTTTTGTTGCAATGTCTTGAGCTTTATGGACCTGTGAAAATCACAATTACCGATTGCTTGTAAGACAAACCCCAGCCGTGATTTGCCATAACGAAGAAATTAAGGGATTAAGGAAGGGATTAGAAAGGAAATCTTGCCATATCTGTGACATACTCAACAACAATGTCTTCAACAAGTGTTACAGTTTCTGGAAGCGGCTGTATTGCAACAGTTGAAACAAAAAATCATTAAAAATAAAGTTCAGATGAAAATGTTACGCAAACTAATATCATCTCTCCATGTTACTTGTAGACATAAAAATTGTACAAAGCTGTAAAATAACATATGTGGCAAAAGCAACAACCCCACTAAATTCATTGGCATGTGTCATCACTATGATTTTATGATCTACATACAAATATATGTCGTACTTTCTAACTATCATTACAGTTGAACTACAGGATATATACAGCAGATTATGTAAGATAAAATCTGATGTTCGTGGCATGGGATCAGCTACATTTTTACTCTAGGATTACTGAGCAACTTCACGGAAAAAGCACGTGAAATGAAATCTTTCCACATTAATACTATTACAAGATGGTTAGACCTTTATAAGTAGCCGTGAAATATAAAATACCGAAAAAAAATATTAGCAGAGTCTCGGTTGCATATAATATATTCAGCTACACATCAAACTAAAGATGATGCAGCCAAAATGGGATAATGAATACTCACGTTAGACTCATCCCCGAATCCATACATCATGTGTTGCACTGTAGAATCCAAATGAACGAGTGCCGGAAAATTAGTAAATAAAATAATGAACTAAAAAGAAATGAAATAGAAATGACTCACAATCTTTCTGAAACATTCCACGTTTGCGCTTTAAGGAGGATTCTGAAGGTTGGGACGGACCAACTCTTGCTTTCGAGGAAGATCCTGCAGTTGAATTATTCATCCTCTGCACCTCGGAATTTTGCCTTCACACCACAAATAATGTCATAGTCATCAAAAGATTCTCGAATGCATGATAGATCAATTTTTTCTCGAAAACTTATATACAGCTAATAGAGTAATGCAATTTATCTCGCTCGAGTTACATTAGGCAGGATGAAGATGAAACATATTTCCATATGTAATAAAATTATGTCAGATTCAGTAAGTACTAGTTGGTGAAACATCAAACTTTCAATGAGAATAATCTACCAGGTTTTAAAGCCACGATAAACTCAGTATATATAATGGAAAAAACATTATATATCCATGAAAATTAGAGTCAGAATAAAACAAGAAAAAGCTCAGAAAATTGAACGACCAAAACTGAAATTCTCCTAGACATAATACAACAAGGCTCCTGTGATCAACGATAATTATTCAAGTTATGAAATCAAGAGGAACTACTGAATTTTAGACATATTCTAACTGGAAAACCAACTCCTAAGGACGTAAAAAAGAAAGGAAATTCAACCTAAGATCATTGCCGTTTCTCTCGATTGGTAAGAGAAAGAAACGTACAAACACACAGAAACGGTCAAAACTTATAATTTTTATCCACTCTTACCAAAATAACATGCGACACACAGACACCAAAAGAAACGAAACGGACAATTGATGAACAACGGATGAAAACCCATTATACATCATATAAAATAAGAATAAATACTTACGGAGCACCTCCACACCTTTGAGTATGTACCTCAAAACCTAAACGGGGAAGCTTAAAACATTGCAACGAACATGAAACACGCCAAGATTCGAATCCAAAATTGAATCCTTAGTTATAAATGCATCGGGATGCAGCGGAGTGTTGAATTTATCTAAGCCGCGAAAGGTGGGGCAACGACCGGTGCCAATGGATTTCGATTGATGGAGGCGGTCTACTTTGGGGCCGGTGAGAATGAAATATGTTCTTAAGATATTTATATACGGGCCTATTTTGGGCTTCTGATTTTCATCAAATTAAAATTTGATGCTACGAGCCAACCTTAAAATGGGCCAATGCATCTTATACTGTATATAAGAAATTTTTTATTTTTGTTTTTGAAACACCAGAGATTTCTTAAACCAAGAAAGTCGTGATTTACATGTCAACTAATAAACAAATAACAACATTCATCAAACAATGTAGAATGGTCGAGTCCGTGCGAGACCAAAATAGGCACAACACCATTGGCTGAACCACCTGCACGCTTGCACTGCTGAGCTTAAAAGCTAGCCATTCTCGATCCAAGTAAACGAATGGATAAAACTACATATTCATCATCGGCATATTAGTGTGAGATTTGTGGAGTTTATGACATGTATACGAATATTTACTCTTGCAATCTCGCTAGGACTTGTTCATCTACTATCAGCGACAGTTTCTCAAAAACCGTTACAAATTAACGACGGTTTTGTTGAAAAATATCGTCGCTAAAGTACCGACAGCTTTAGCGACGATTTACACGTAAATCGTCGCTAATTTAAGCGAATGTTATATACAAACCGTCGCTGACTGAAAGCGACGATTTTTGAAAAAATAGTAGATTAATGAAGCGACGGTTTTTAATAAAAAAAACTCATGCTTGATTTACAAAATACATAATGTACTACGCTAAAATTCATAAATAAAATAATAAGCTAAAATTCATCAATAAATTATTACGCAAAAATTAAAATTAAATATTAAATTTTTTGTAAAGAAAACGCTTTAAAAACCTGACGTGCGAAAATATGCAGATCCACGTAATGCTGGAAGATCACACCGACGCGCAAATCTACGAAATTAATCCGCAAAAATTGATATCGTTTCGCTACTACCAGAGAAGAAAGGCGAAAATCGCTGAAGGAAAAATGTTCGCGAACCTCGGTATAAATAGAATCATAGCGACGGTTTCTGCAAAAAACCGTCGCAATTAGCGACAGCTTAAAGATAACTGTCAAAAAACCGTCGCCATTGGCGACGGTTTAAAGATAACTGTTGCCAATAACGACGGTGTTTCATAAACCGTCGTATATCTACATCGGCGACAGTTAATTTACAACCGTCGCTTTGGCGACGGTATTTGACTAAACCGTCGCCGATCTAATTAAGCGCCGGTTTTATCCAAAAATAGCGACGGTATTAGAGAACTGTCGCTATTAGCGACGGTCTAAAAAAAACCGTCGTCGAATTTTGCCTCATATGGGTAAAAAAACCCGTCGCACAAAATGACGACGAGTTTGTTCGAACAATCACAATATTAGCGACGGTTTTATGATAAAAGTTCGCTAAACTAGCGACGGTTTTTGATAATGTCCACTGTTCTAAATGAGATGATTAAATTTCCACCGGAGAACCATATCTTTCGTATCAGAAAAGAAAATCCTCAGTTAAAAACTTTCTCATTTTTGTTGCAATATCTTGAGCTTTGTGGATTTGTGAAAATCACAATTACCGATTTCTTGTAAGACAAACCCAACCGTGAATTGTCGCAACGAATAAATTAAGGGATTAAAGAAGGGATTAGAAAGAAAATCTTGTCGTACATGTGACATACTCAACAACAATGTCTTCAACAAGTGCTACAGTTTTTGGAAGCGGCTGTATTGTAACAGTTGAAACAAAAAATCATTAAAAATAAAGATCAGATGAAAATGTTACGCGAACTAATATCACCTCTCCATGTTACTTGTATACATAAAATGTAACGTCCCGAAAATCGAAAAGTCCACGTAAACCACATGCATGCAAATTATTAAATTCTTTGTTATTTTATTAAATTCTTTTAAAGCATAAAATGTATTTTATTTTATTAAATTGCGTTTAATTATTTTTATGAATTTTATGCATTATTATTGCATGATATGATTTAATTCATGAAATTTTAAAAGTTCATGCACTATGATTTTTAAGTTTCATTTCGCGCACGAACGAGGATCGGAGACCAGGAGATTTTCAAGAAAATTATTTTAATTACACGATTAATTTTTATTAATTAATATAAGATGTTTTAAAGTTATTTTTTAAAAAATTTGAGATTTATTGGGTATTTTTACCCGCAAGATTTTAATTTTTAACGATGCGTAAATTTTATCAAATCGGGAGACTTTTTGAGAGTTCGGCTAGTATTTTCAAAAACTTTCCAACAGGAAATATTTTTCGGGAGTATGTATGGATTTAATGAGCCAATTTTTATGTTCGTTGGACTTAAAACTCTTTTAATCTTTTAATTAAACCATTTAGGGTCATTGGTTATTTGATTAATAATTAATTAAATACTATAATTACTACCCTACAACCATTATCACCCACCACCCACCAGCCGTCCCCCCCTCTTCACCAGCAGCATTTTCACATGTGTATAGCAGCACTTTGCTGCAATAATTCGGTCATCTTCATTTCCTTTCAAGCAAGCTCCTTCATCGCTTCTTCGTTGTCTCCCCGATGCGCGTCTCCTCAAGATTTCGAGCGTCTTATCATCAAAGCACGCCATGTACATTATTTCTGCATCATTTACGCCATAATACATGCTGATATGTGTGCCATTCACGTTTTTTTTTCAGTTCATGCATCGTTTTTACGGGTATGTTTCGGTTGAGCATGAAATGTATATTTGCTTTGCATCCACTCACGTTTTCTGGAATTGTGCAAAGGGACTGCTGTTTTGATGATGTTAAGGGAACGTTCAAGAGAGCAGAGCGAGGTTGTGAAGCTGGTGTAAGGTTTGGTGGGGTTTTAGAGTGAAGGCCGAGAGGGTGGCGGGCTAAAGGTTCCTCGTTTTCTTTGGTTAGATCGAGGGTTTAGTGCTTCCATCCGGGCGTGGCTCGATCCCAGCCAAGGAACCGACTCTCTTGGGTTCGTGACGTGGCAGGGAGAATGCTAGGAGTGGCTGGCCATGACCCTTTAACGGTTCGGAAAGGTTAGAAGCAAGGTTGATCTCGGTGATTCTTAGGGAGGGTAGTGGAGCCGTGCTGCACGTCCACTAGTTTGGGGGCTTGAGGTGTGGTTGATTCTGTCCAATGGGAGGTCCACGGACTGGTCTTGGTCATAGGATGGTTTAGTCTAAGGCTGGTCCAATCCGGAGTCGAGTTAGGAAGGAGATGGCCGAGCCTTGTTGCGTCATGGTTGGAGGCTAGTGCGCTGGATTATTCCAGCAGCTCTTGGGTTTGTTTTATGGGTCATGAGAGATCGAGAACTGCTGGTTTTAAGGCTGGACAAGGGTTGGGAGGAGGTGGACCGAAGTATTTCAAGGGTGGGAGCCATGTGTGAGTTATAGATTTGCACAAGCATAAAGGTAGGGCCGAGACTTTTGGGTGAATTCTGAAATTTTCAGCCGTGGGATTTAGGGTCTGGTGATTATGTGTTACGGTCTTTTAAGTGTATTTAAGGTGTGATAAAAAGTTGGGAAAGTTTGGTTAGGTTTCAGTTCGATTCGGGTTAAAATCGGGACCCCGGTCCAAGTTTTAAAACAATTCGGTTAAGTTATGAAATGAGCTCGAGTTTACGTCTAAGAAATACTTTTAAATATGTTTTGGGACATTTTTAAGAGTTTGGTAAGTTTCATATCAAAATAATGAGTTTTGGATTTATCCGGGATTTAATCGCCGCACGAAACCTTAATTAAAGGATTAATGGAAACGTCTAGATTTAAGCTTAATAAAATTATGGGAAATTATATTTAAACTCAAATAATTATTAGAAGTCTAAGTTTTTAATTTGGGAATTTTATGCTAAGTTTTGGTTTAATTCGGGAATAAAACGCATTATTATGTTATATGTAAATATTAATTTAAAGGTCATCGATTTAAGCCAAATAAAAATATGAGAAAATTCATGTAGGCTTAAATAATTATTTGGGACATGTTAGTGTCAGTGGAATTAAGAAAATGTCAAAAACATGGAATTTTACGCATATGGGTAAAACAGTAATTTTTGGGTTTCCAGGGGCAAAATAGTCATTTTGCACCCGGGGTGAGATTTTTGGTCCTGGCAGCGTCCTGAGCACAAATTTATGATATTTTAAATGTTAATGCATCATGATCACGATTTTAAGATTTTATAAAGATATACGTCGCATTCTTGGATTTAAGAAAAATTGCATAAATTCAAGATTTTTATAAGTGATGAAAATGATAATGTTTTGAATGATGAGAATTAGTTGTGGCTATCGAAGTATATGTAAATGCTGATGATGAGGCCTAGGCACAGTGGATGGGTGATCCTGTCACTGATGTTCGACAGCCGTCGGATACCGCGGTTCTATGTATGATGGATCCATCGTAAATGATGAATGATGTACGATAGTAACCTCTAATTAACTGAATTCACCAATGATAAATAATGAAAGATGAATGATGAACGATGAATGATGAACGATAAATGAATGATGAACGATGAACGATAAATGATAAACGATGAATGATGAATGATGATTAACGATGAGCTGTTTTGACACGTCATGATTTTACACGACATATTTATATTATGTTTTTTTAAAGTTCATGAAAGATATGTTTACGTATATGATGATATGAGATGACATGCTTTGACACGACATGATTTTACACGAGACGTTGATGTTCATGCTTTTAAAGTTCATGAAAGATATGTTTACGTATATGATGATATGAGATGACATTCTTTGACATGACATGATTTTACACAACACGTTTACATTATGCTTTTAAGTTAATGAAAGATATGTTGAATATGATATTTTTCACTGTTGTGTGCTAGATATATGTACTTGTTATTAATGGTGCAGGTGTGTTGAGTCTTTAGACTCACTAGGCGTGTGTGATGCAGGTGAGCTTAGTGATGAGGAGACTGGAGGTGTCGAACTCTAAGTAGGCAGACCTGGTAAGGTGACACGACCCGAGGACCACATGTTTTCCGCATTACGATTTATGAGATTGAGAGGAGATGAATATTTTCATACATTGATGATTTTAAGAATTTTATACGTTTATGTTTACGTATGATTTTAGACGGGTTGAGTTATTTTAAAATGCGCTATTTTTATTGACAAATATTTAATATCATTTTTAAATGTTATATTTTTCTATTACGATTTTTACTCCTTTACGTTTACGTTTGATGTTGGTCATTTTAAACTGTGATATTTTTATTGGTAAATAAATACGATTATTTTAAATGTTATTTTGTAGTAGTGAGCCTTATAAAAAAAATATTTCCGAATTTAAAAAAAATGAGCGAGACGTTACTTAAAAAATGTACAAAGCTGTAAAATAACATATATGGCAAAAGCAACAACCTCACTAAATTCATTGGCATGTGTCCTCATTATGATTTTATGATCTACATACAAATATATGTCGTACTTTCTTATTATCATTACAGTTGAACTGCAGGATATATACAGCAGATTATGTAAGATAAAATCTGATGTTCGTGGCATTAGATCAGCTACATTTTTACTCTAGGATTACCGATCAACTTCATAGAAAAAGTACGTAAAATGAAATATTTCCACATTAATACTATTAGGCTGTGTTTGGTTGAATGATAAAATTATGAAATGATTAAGTGATAAATGATAAAAAAAATGATTGAATTAGAAATATAATATATAATGATAAAATAATATTATGTTTGATATGATGGTTAAAAATGAGATAATTTAGAATCTTTTGATGAATTGACTAAATTGTTCTTCCACTATTGCGACGGCGGTTGGTCGGAGCTGTGGTGGCCAGTCGGAGGTGTCGGTGGTCGTCGGCCGACGGCTGTGGCGTCGGCCAGCGGAGGCGGCAGTGGTCTTCGGCGGCGACGGCGGTCGGCCGTTATGGTGTAGGCGGCGGACGGCCGTGGATGTGGTCGGCTAGCGGTGGAAGGCGGTCGGCGGTGGGGGGTGGTCGGCCGACGGCGGTTGGCGACGGCCAGGGGGGCGGTCGGTCGATGGTGGTCGACGGTCGGTGGTGGGTAGTGGTGGTGAGTTTGGATTTAGGAGAAAGGTAAATTAGAAAAATAGGATGGATTAAGAGTATGATGAATAATTCTAGGAGGTGAGAAGTGATTATTTTAACTCAGCTAATATAACATAATCATTCATAGGAGGAGGTTTGACTTGGCTAAATAAAAAATGTATCAAACATGAGATTAGCTTGGTTAAAAAAATAAACCTACATAATCAAGACAACCAAACACAGCCTTACAAGATGATTAGACCTTTATAAGTAGCCGTGAAATATAAAATACCGAAAAAAATATTAGCAGAGTCTCGTTTGCATATAATATATTCAACTACACATCAAAGTAAAGATGACGCAGCCAAAATGAGATAATGAGTACTCACGTTAAACTCATCCCCGAATCCATACATCACGTGTTGCACTGTAGAATCCAAATGAACGAGTGCCGGAAAATTAGTGAATAAAATACTGAACTAAAAAGAAATGAAATAGAAATGACTCACAATCTTTTTGAAACATTCCACGTTTGCGCTTTGAGGAGGATTCTGAAGGTTGGGACGGACCAACTCTTGCTTTCGAGGAAGATCCTGCAGCTGAATTAGTCATCCTCTGCACCTCGGAATTTTCCCTTCACACTACAAATAATGTCATTGTCATCAAAAGATTCTCGAATGCATGATAGATCAATTTTTTTTTATAGAAAACTTATATCAAAGAAAACGAGTGGAACCTTTTACAGTTAATAGAGTAATGCAATTTGTCCCGCTCCAGTTACATTAGGCGGGATGAAGATGAAACATATTTCCATATGTAATAAAATTATGTCATATTCAGTAAGTACTAGTTGGTGAAACATCAAACTTTCAGTGAGAATAATCTACCAGGTTCTAAAGCCACGGTAAACTCAGTATATATAATGGAAAAAACATTATGTATCCATGAAAATTAGAGTCAGAATAAAACAAGAAAAAGCTCAGAAAATCTAACGACGATAACTGAAATTCTTCTATACATAATATAACAAGGCTCTTGTGATCAACGATAATTATTCAAGTTATGAAATCAAGAGGAACTACTGCATTTTAGACCGATTCTAACTTGAAAACCAACTCCTAAAGACTTAAAAAAGAAAGAAATTCAACCTGAGATCGTTGCAGTTTCTCTCGATTGGTAAGAGAAAGAAACGTACAAACACACAGATACTGTCAAAACTTATAATTTTTATCCACTCTTACCAAAATAACATGCGACACACAGACACTAAAAGGAACGAAACGTATAAAACCAACAATAAAACAATTGATGAACAACGGATGAAAACCCATTATACATCATATAAAATAAGAATAAATACTGACGGAGCACCTCCACACCTTTTATTATGTACCCCAAAACCTAAACGGAGAACCTTAAAACATCGCAACGAACATGAAACACGCCAAGATTCGAATCCAAAATTGAATCCTTAGTTATAAATGCATCGGGATGCAGCGGAGTGTTGAATTTATCTCAGCCGCAAAAGGTGGGGCAACGACCGGTGCCAATGGATCTTCGGTTGATGGAGGCAGTCTACTTTGGGGCCGGTGAGACTGAAATATGTTCTTAAAATATTTATATATGGGCCTATTTCGGGCTTCTGATTTTCATTGAATTAAAATTTGATGTTACGAGCCCAACTTAAAATGGGCCAGTTCATCTTATACTGTATATAAGATTTTTTTTTTTGAAACACCAGAGATTTCTTAAACCAAGAAAGTCGTGATTTACATGTTTACTAATAAACAAATAACAACATTCATCAAACAATGTAAAACGATCAAGTCCATGCGAGACCAAAATAGGCGCAACACCATTGGCTGAACCACCTGCACGCTTGCACTGCTGAGCTTAAAAGCTAGCCATTCTCGATCCAATTAAACGAATGGATGAAACTACATATTCATCATCGGCATATTGAAGTGTGAGATTTGTGGAGTTTATGACATGTAGACGAATATTTACTCTTGCAATCTCGTTAGGACTTGTTCATACTTCTCATAATAGACACCACAAAAAAAAGGGGCTAGCGACAGTTTTAACCGTCGCCTAAAGGTTTAGGCGACGGTTTTAGCGACGGTTTGGTGGTCCGTAATCGGAGATCGCATCGCCTTCTATCAGCGACATTTTCTCAATAACCGTTAAACCGTCGCTAATTTAAGCGACGATTATATACAAACCATCGCTGAATTAAAGCGACGACTTTGTCAAAAACCGTAGCCTAATGAAGCGAATGTTTTTAATCAAAAAAAACTCATGCATGATTTACAAAATAAATAATCTACTACGCTAAAATTCATAAATAAAATACTACGCTAAAATTAATAAATAAAAAACTACGCAAAAATTAAAATTAAATATTAAATTTTCTGTAAAGAAAACGTTTTAAAAACCTGACGTGCGCGAAGATATACAGATCCACGTAAAAACCTGATCTAGATCGGCGACTGTTTGTTTGAAACCGTCGCTATTGGCGACGGTTTGTGACTACCGTCGCCAATGGCAACGGTTTTTGAAAAATCGTCGTCGATCTAGTTAGGCGACGGTTTTATTCACAATAGCGACGGTAGTCGAGAACCGTCGCTAATAGCGACGGTATACAAAAATCATCGCCGAATTTTGCCTCATATGGCGACAAACTTAAATATAAACGGTAAAAAAACCCGTCGCACAAAATGACGACGAGTTTGTTCGAACAGTCACAATATT
Source organism: Primulina tabacum (assembly GCF_025594145.1). Classification (NCBI taxonomy): domain Eukaryota; kingdom Viridiplantae; phylum Streptophyta; class Magnoliopsida; order Lamiales; family Gesneriaceae; genus Primulina; species Primulina tabacum. The sequence goes on from NC_134551.1 coordinate 1,873,783, forward strand.
AGCGACTGTTTTATGATAAACCTTCGCTAAACTAGCGACGGTTTTTGATAATCTCCACTGTTCTAAATGAGATGATTAAATTTCCACCTGAGAACCATATCTTTCGTATCAGAAAGCTAAAATCCCCAGTTAAAATCTTTCCCATTTTTGTTGCAATGTCTTGAGCTTTGTGGACTTGTGAAAATCACAATTACCGATTTTTTGTAAGACAAACCTAACCGTGATTTGCCTTAACGAAGAAATTAAGGGATTAAGGAAGGGATTAGAAAGAGAATCTTGTCATATCTGTGACATACTCCACAACAATGTCTTCAACAAGTGCTACAGTTTCTGGAAGCGGCTGTATTGTAACAGCTGAAACAAAAAATCATTAAAAATAATGATCAGATGAAAATGTTACGCGAACTAATATCATCTCTCCATGTTACTTGTGGACATAAAAATTGTACAAAGCTGTAAAATAACATATGTGGCAAAAGCAACAACCCCACTAAATTTATTGGCATGTGTCCTCACTGTGATTTTATGATCTACATACAAATATATGTCGTACTTTCTTATTATTATTACAGTTGAACTTCAGGATATATACATCATATTATGTAAAATAAAATCTGATGTTCGTGGCATGAGATCAGCTACATTTTTACTCTAGGATTACTGATCAACGTCATAGAAAAAGTACATGAAATGAAATCTTTCCACATAAATACTATTAGGCTGCGTTTGGTTGAATGATAAAATTATGAAATGATTAAGTGATAAATGATAAAAAAAATGATTGAAGTAGAAATATAATATACAATGATAAAATAATATTATGTTTGGTATGATGGTTAAGAATGAGATAATTTAGAATCTTTTGATGAATTGACTAAATTGCTCTTCCACTATTGCGACGGTGGTCGGTCGACGTTGTGGTGGCCGGTCGGAGGCGTCGGTAGTCGTCGGCCGACGGCGGTGGCATCGGCCAGCGGAGGCGGCAGTGGTCTTCGGCGGCGACGGCGGTCAGCCGATATGGCGACGGCGGCAGACGGCCGTGGATGTGGTCGGCTAGCGGTGGTCGACGATCGGCGGCGGGGGGTGGTCGGTCGATGGTGGTCGACGGTCGGTGGTGGGTAGTGGTGGTGAGTTTGGGTTTAGGAGAATGGTAAAATTAAAAAAATAGGATGTATTAAGTGTATGATGAATAATTCTAGGAGGTGATGAGTGATTATTTTAACTCACCTAATATAACCTAATCATTCATAGGAGGGATTGACTTGGTTAAATAAAAAATGTACCAAACATGATATTAGGTTGGTTAAAAAAAATAAACCTACCTAATCAAGGCAACCAAACACAGCCTTACAAGATGATTAGACCTTTATAAGTAGCCGTGAAATATAAAATACCGAAAAAAATATTAGCAGAGTCTCGGTTGCATATAATATATTCTGCTACACATCAAAGTAAAGATGACGCAGCCAAAATGAGATAATGAGTACTCACGTTAGACTCATCCCCGAATCCATACATCACGTGTTGCACTGTAGAATCCAAATGAACGAGTGCCGGAAAATTAGTGAATAAAATACTGAACTAAAAAGAAATGAAATAGAAATGACTCACAATCTTTGTGAAACATTCCACGTTTGCGCTTTAAGGAGGATTCTGAAGGTTGGGACGGACCAACTCTTGCTTTCGAGGAAGATCCTGCAGTTGAATTATTCATCCTCCGCACCTCGGAATTTCCCCTTCACACCACAAATAATGTCATAGTCATCAAAAGATTCTCGAATGCATGATAGATCAATTTTTTCTCGAAAACTTATATACAGCTAATAGAGTAATGCAATTTATCTCGCTCGAGTTACATTAGGCAGGATGAAGATGAAACATATTTCCATATGTAATAAAATTATGTCAGATTCAGTAAGTACTAGTTGGTGAAACATCAAACTTTCAATGAGAATAATCTACCAGGTTTTAAAGCCACGATAAACTCAGTATATATAATGGAAAAAACATTATATATCCATGAAAATTAGAGTCAGAATAAAACAAGAAAAAGCTCAGAAAATTGAACGACCAAAACTGAAATTCTCCTAGACATAATACAACAAGGCTCCTGTGATCAACGATAATTATTCAAGTTATGAAATCAAGAGGAACTACTGCATTTTAGACATTATAACTGGAAAACCAACTCCTAAAGACTTAAAAAAGGAAATAAATTCAACCTGAGATCGTTGTCGTTTCTCTCGATTGGTAAGAGAAAGAAACGTACAAACACACAGAAACTGTCAAAACTTATAATTTTTATCCATTCTTACCAAAATAACATGCGACACACAGACACCAAAAGGAACGAAATGGATAAAACCAACAATAAAACAATTGATGAACAACAGATGAAAACCCACTATACATCATATAAAATAAGAATAAACACTGACGGAGCACCTCCACACCTTTGAGTATGTACCCCAAAACCTAAACGGGGAACCTTAAAACATCGCAACGAACATGAAACATGCCAAGATTCGAATCCAAAATTGAATCCTTAGTTATAAATGCATCGGGATGCAGCGGAGTGTTGAATTTATCTCAGCCGCGAAAGGTGGGGCTAGACTTGTCAAATTGGGTTAGGCCCGTCTAGTCGGCCCGTCCTGCTATAAAAATTGAACGGGTTGGGTTGATTAAATAGCAGTCTATTTGGAGGCGGGTCAAATGGGCTGAGCCCGTTTGGGTTGCGGGTCAAGATGGGTCGGGCCCAAACGGGCCCGCCAAATTAGGATAAAATTTTATATTTTTAGGTTTTAAGTTTTATATAAAAATTGGAATAAGTTTCATGCGCCTCCATGTCTTAGAACAAATATATTGATAATTTACTCTTACAACAAATATACATAAAGAAAGTAAAAAAAATAAATTTACAGATATACATAAAGAAAACAAAAGGGAAGAAATTCCTGTAAATTTTATTCATGAATCTTAAAATAAATTTTAAGCATAGCAGTTGCTTGTGAAACGAAGAGTGTTTTCGTTTGAAGTCCGACGAGTTGCAGTGAAATTTTGTGGACCCGACGGAGGTTTGCTAATTATGTGTATTGTTGAATACATAGTATTTTTTAAAATTTACAACCGTTCCTTTCCTCGACTTTACGTTCTCTTCCATGTCTCAATCTTCATGTTTGGTTTAAACACTTTACTTTTTATGGATTATGTTGTATGATTCTTAATTTCTTATTTCAATGTTTTTAATTATTTTATGAAATTATTTGACTGAAATATGTTTAGCATTTTTTTCTTAAAAAAATAAGCGGGTCGGCCCGCTTAACTCGCGACCCAAAGTGGGTTGGGTTGGGTTGACCATTTAAAGGCCCGCCATCTGGCCCATCCCGCCAACCCATTTTGACATGTCTAGGTGGGGCAACGACCAGTGCCAATGGATCTTCGATTGATGGAGGCGATCTACTTTGGGGCCGGTGAGACTGAGATATGTTCTTAAAATATTTATATATGTGAGATTTATGGAGTTTATTACATGTAGACGAATATTTACTCTTGCAATCTCGTTAGGACTTGTTCATACTTCTCATAATAGACACCACAAAAAAAACAGGGGCTAACCATCGATAAAACCGTCGTCTAAAGGGTTAGGCGACGATTTTAGCGACGGTTTGGTGGCCCGTAACCGGAGGTCGCGTCGCCTTCTATTAGCGACAGTTTTGTTGAAAAATATCGCCGCTAAGCGACGGTTATATACAAACAGTCGCTGAATTAAGCGACGGTTTTTGAAAAAACCGTAACGTCGCTTAATGAAGCGAAGGTTTTTAATTTTAAAAAAAACTCATACATGATTTACAAAATAAATAATCTACTACGTTAAAATTCATAAATAAAATACTACGCTAAAATTCATAAATAAACTACTACGCAAAAATTAAAATTAAATGTTAAATTTTCTGTAAAAAAAACGCTTTAAAAACCTGACGTGCGCGAAGATATGCAGATCCATGTAACGCTGGAAGATCACACCGACGAGCAAATCTACGAAATTAATACGAAAAAATGTTAGTAAAACGTAAAAAAAATCGAAACTGCGAAAAAATTGATAGAGTTTCGCTACTACCCGAGAAAAAATGCGAAAATCACTGAAGAAAATGTTCGCGAACCTCGGTTATATAGAATAATAGCTATAGTTTTTCAAAAAACGTCGCCGATATCGGTTTTTCAAAAACCGTCGCCGATATAGAGCGACGGTTTTTGAAGAGCATCTCTATTTTGCGACGGGTAAAAAACACGTCGCCTAATATGGCGACGGACTTAAATATAAACATCGCCAAAGGCGACGGTCAAAAAACCTGTCGCACAAAATGGCGACGGATTTGTTCAAACAATCGCAATATTAATGACGGTTTTATGATAAACCGTCGTTAAACTAGCGACGATTTTTGATAAACCGTCACTTACTTTAGTAGGCGATGGTTTTATTAAAAACCGTCGCTTTAGACCGTCGCTACTAAAGCGACGGTTTAACAAAAATCGTCTCTATAATAGCGACGGTTTATCCTATAACCGTCGCTAATCCAACCATTTTTTTGTAGTGAGATGAATAGATTTCCGAGTCATTTCGCCATCCCGACTAGTGATCGTTTTGATCATTTGGAGCAATTCGATTAATTTAGTAGATCATATTAGGAGGTCATAATCAAATGACTATAGATTGAACCTACCAAATTTTTACAGTACGCTGATTAGATGTTCATGGTCTGACAGTAGTACGATATCTTCCAAAACCAAGTTGTGTAACGCGACACTGCCTACGCGCTAATTAGCTTACGATGTCGAAACTTTTTTGGTATTGATTGAAGACTAGCATCAGACTCTAATATGACTTGATTTCATTGATATTTAAAAACCAACATAATTTTTTCTCGAATGGTCAGACACAACAAAAAAACGGATGGATTAGCGACGGTTATAAGATTATTTATGAATTTAATATTTATTTTTTGCGTAGTAGTTTATTTATGAATTTTAGAGTAATATTTTATTTATGAATTTTAGTGTATTAGATTATTAATTTTGTAAATCATGCATGAGTTTTTGTTTTAATTGATAGATTAAAAATCGTTACTTCATTAAGCTACGGTTTTTTGAAAGACTGTCGCTTAATATTGCGACGGTTTTTCAAAAAACCGTCGCTTTCAATCAGCGACGGTTAAGTTTAACCGTCGCTTAAATTGGCGACGGTCTATATATAACCGTCGCTTAAATTAGCGACGGTCTGTATGTAATCGTCGCTTAAACTAAATCGTCGCTAAATTAGCGACGATATTGTTCAACAAAATTTTCGCTATATAAAAGCGATGCAACCTCCGGTTACGGACCATCAAACCGTCGCGTAACCCTTGAGGCGACGGTTAAAACCGCCGCTAGCCCCCTTTTTTTTTTAGTGAGAAGTTCTGCAACATGGACTGAGAGGATTCCCTCTAAGCACATAGTCTGAACCATTGACACTATTCCATGCTCATCCCTCGCTACCACCTCAATACCCACTCCTTGAGATTTTTGTACCACAACCGCTAGGTGCAATCCAAGAAGAAGATTGTGTTTGGGATGGAGTCTTTAGTGATTTTGCTGATTGACAAGCTAGATGATATTTCCAGAGTGAGATGAAATGAAACCAATTCAACTGGCCTCAACAATCTACCCCCATGGATAAATTTATTGTTATCAAGCCAAATGCTCCATGATATCATTGAAAAATAACTTAGATCCTCTCCTTTTCCAAACGATAAGACCCAACACCAAAGGTCCATGAACGAATTACCCTTAAAGTGTGACAGCAGCCACCATAGAGAAGATCTTGCCCACAATGCAGATTGCGTATAAGAACAAAACCAAATGGAAAATCCAATTTTGATGTTTGGAAAAAAAATTTTATATAAGAATTCCATTTTATTACATTGACGTTAAATACATATAATTATATTAATGTATGTTGAATTGAATTTAATAATAAATACAATCTAATACAAAATTGGCAATATATAATGGGAACTGCCTTGAGACCTAGGCTTTAATTTCAAATAAATATAAATATACATCAAGCGAGACCATAGACACACATGGTGGGTGACACATTAAAATTTATAATTTTATTCTAATAAATAAATTTAATAAAACTTTATATATTTGTAGTAAAGTGTAAAATTTATAAATCAAATATCAAAATTATAAAAAAAAATTCATTTAAAAATCAACTCATGAGCTTACTCTGAATATATTTACAAACTAACAGATCGAATATTATAAAATTTGAATTATTTTAAAAAAAATTCATTAAACAATCTCAAAATATACGTCGAATTGAGCCATCACATACATACATCGCAGGCGACACAGGTAGCACAATCTACCTATCGCCAGACTATTATGTATCGGCAATGTCAGGCATTAGTATATGATTTGACATTTTGGCTTCGTTAGGTTAATTCAGAAATTTTATTTTAATATGAAAAACCAATTATTTATCTTTAATCAGATTTTTATGTGGGCCTATGTCATTGAATTGGCTTGGAATGTTGGTGTCGGATTAAGCTTATTTCATTTGATTGTTGTCTCGTTTATATGTTAATATTTGAGACAATAAATGATTGATTGGTTTCTATTTATGTGGAATGTATTTTGATTTTAAGTAAATATTTTTTTCTTTTTGAAATGTCAGTTAATTCAGTTACTAAAGGAAATAACATATTTTCAATTGTGTTTTCTTTTGCTCGGATTTGTCGAAAAATTCGATCTGTTCGATCTACTAGACGAAAAAATTGCAAGATTTTTTTTATATATACGAGTATTCCTTAAAATATCAAAAATAGAGTTATTTTTTTTTTGTTTTTAATAATATACTTGTTACAAATATCTGACATCAAATATTAAAACAAATAATAAAGAATACCTTATAAAAACAAAAAATTATATCACACATTAGTCGACTTTTTTGGAATAGTACCTTATTTGGATTTATAACTAGACAAAAACTTGTGTGACACGGTCTCACGGATCGTATTCTGTGAGACGGATATCTTATTTGGGTCATCCATAAAAAATTATTACTTTTTATGCTAAGAATATTATTTTTTATTGTGAATATCGGTAGAATTGACCCGTCTCACAGATAAATATCCGTGAAACCGTCTTACAAAAGACCTACTCTTATAATTAACATTCTTCTTTTCCAAAGACCCATTTATATAATCATGAGCTCTAACTTTCTTACGGAATAATTAATATTTATTAAATCAGGAATTTAATTAACTGTTTATATGTTATTTACTGGATATATATTTGAAGTAGTGATATAATATATTAAAACAAAAAATTGTCATATTTTGATCGAATTGGCCACGTGCATGTAAAAAGTCAGCCCGTGGAATGTGTTTTGTCAGTGTTTCGTGGGCCGACAAATCCAGCCGATGTCTTAGGAAAACTGTGAAGATTTTACCGACACGTCATCTTGCCTTTCTAGACGTGACATTCACGTTATAAATTAGAATTTCTGCATTTTGGATAATATATACACAAAGCATATATAAAGATTAAAATTATAAAAAACAATAAGATGAAAAAATTATAACATTCTAATGTAAAACTAAAAAACAAAAATATATTAAATAAATTAAGCAGAATTTCCATGGACATTTCCCTTGTGTGCTTGGAAAACCGAAATTTCCACAAAATGGAGAGATATTTGCATATAATTTTCATCCATTTCACTGTGCTTTTATAAAATTTAATATAATATATATTTGCTTTTCATTAGAAATTTTAACTATATTATTAAACACTTGTGCTAACTAATATTTTTTTCTCTGTTACCATTATTTTATTTAAATTTCAAATATCGAAGCAAAAATCTATTAACATAATTTCTATATAGTATCATAAAATTTTATACGGAAATAGTCTCTATAATTTTACATTTTAATATAGTTTCTAATTTTTTAAATTGAAAAAACGAGTAAATAAATTTAAACAATCGGTCATACCGTGTATATAACTATCTATAATATATTGTTAAGTTTGAGACCTTTAAATTAACTAATTTTTTGTGTAAACGTCTGTTTTAATAATTATATATATTAATAAAATGATAAAACTTCAATTTTTTTTTTGATATTTTTTTAATTAATATATCCAAATTATAATGTTGTCTCTCATAATTTTTTTATTTTTTATAATTTTATTTTAAACATCATTTAAATATAAATTAAATAAATAAAAAAAATATTAGACAAACACCAACAAAACTATTTGAAATTGTAAATGACAGTGGGGGGAACAAAAGCGCGTGTTGCAGAGTCATATGTATAAATAAATTCAGAAAGAAAAAAAGAAAGATTGCTTCCTGCTGAATTGCTTGCGTTTTTCTCTCTTCCTACGGCACAAGACTTCTTGAAGAATCAGCGATATCAAAGATCGTTGTTTGCGTAATTGTATATACTTATATAGACACACACGTATATACGTAGAGAATCGCATAGAAAAGTATTTCAAGTTTGATAAGAAATTTACAATCTTTCTGTTTGAAATGGATGCATTGTGTTTGAAGGCAGGGATTCAAGCACTGGCGGCGGCGCCGATTGCTACCACGGTTAATGGGGGCTTCCGTCTGAGTGCGGCGACGGCGGAGAATCCGTCGGTTTCGGCTGCGCCTCGTGGAAATATGCGGTGGGGGTTCAATTTCGGGAACCCGCTGAGATCTTTGTGGCCGGGAGGTCGAAACCGGTGCGAGCCAGCAATCGCGGTGGACGACGCGGTTTTGGTGGAGGAGAAGGAAGAAGAAATCGAGGAGAATGAAGAAGACGCGCTCGGAGAGAATTGGGTCTTCGATATTCAGTCTGTCGAAAGTGATGGAGTGAGATTGGAAGTAGGTGACGATAAAATCTGTGATGAAGAGAACGAAGAATGCGATGCATGCGGGATTGATGATGATGATGAAAAGTTCGAGTTTAATAGAGAATCGTTTTCGAAACTGCTTCGAAAGGTGCCTTTGGCAGAAGCTAGATTGTATGCTCGTATGTCTTATTTGGGGACTTTGGCTTATTCAATCCCTCAGATTAAGGTATGATTTCACTTAAAGTTTAGATATTTTATCAGTTTTTGTGAAAGAGAAAAAAGGGTATGAAAGAAGATAGATGATCTGCAAGATTCGTGTTGTTTTTGTTTTCTTGTTAAAGCTTTCTTGGGGTTCTGCTAGCTTCTGTTAGATTGTGGATTTTCTTGAAAAAAATTTGTTCTTTTCAAGAAATTGGGATCTTTGTATCTGAATAATGGATTAGAGTTCCTTCCACCATGGCTTCTGTTTGCTTAGCTCCATTGTTTGTTTTCACAATAGCTTCTTTCAATTTTGGCGCTGTTTAATTTCTTGACTATTTGTTTGCTTTTTAGTTTAATATTTTTGTATTTGTAGCATTGCTTTGATTAATATTCATATGAATGTGATTTGGTGCTTGGAATGGAGTTTGCCTGCAGTTTTATTGTTCTTTAACATTGGTTTGAATGATGTTGCAGCCTGAGAGTCTTCTAAAGAATCATGGATTGCGGTTCTTGACTTCTTCCATGGAGAAGAAAGAACAAGCTGCAAAATCCAAGAAAGAGAAGTTATCAGTTGTAGCTGAAGCTCAAGAGGAAGAAAGAAATGAAATAAAGCAGGAAGGAAGGGAACCAGACCGGCCAAGTGCATCTTCCGCGTATCAAATTGCTGCTTCCAAGGCTTCTTATTTGCATTCTCATTCAAAATCCACGGGAAGTGAGAATTTGTCACGAAAGATCGATGGAAGTACAGTCAGCGTTGATATGATAAATAAGGAGGTGGCATCATTAATTGGAACCACAGATTCGGTGACTGCAGTTGTTGCTGCTAAAGAGGAAGTAAAACAAGCTGTAGCAGATGATTTGAACTCAACTCGCGTGTCACCATGTGAGTGGTTTGTCTGTGATGATGATCGGAGTGCCACTCGACTCTTTGTAATACAGGTATTGAAAAGAAGGCCAAGTGATTGTATACATCATTGTGATTGTTTCTGAATTTGGTCATTTGATGAGTTGGGTGGTTCTATTTCTAAACCTTTGGGATGCTTCAATACTCTCAGGGATCTGAATCGATGGCATCATGGCAGGCTAATCTCCTTTTTGAGCCCATTCACTTTGAGGTAATATATCGGTGTACCATTTCTCAGACATTATAAAAGTGCTGTGTCGTGAAAGTTTCATGAATTGCATCAAATGCATCTTCTTCAGGGACTAGATGTGCTTGTGCACAGGGGCATATACGAGGCTGCAAAGGGTATGTATGATCAGATGTTGCCTGAAATCCAGGCTCACCTTAAATCTCATGGAGATCGTGCCACTCTTCGTTTCATGGGGCATTCTCTCGGTGGAAGTTTATCATTGCTTATAAACCTCATGTTACTGATAAGAGGAGCAGCGCCCCGTTCATCTTTACTTCCTGTTATAACTTTTGGCGCGCCATCTATTATGTGTGGAGGGGATCGCCTATTGCGCACCCTTAAATTGCCTCAAAATCACGTTCGGTCGGTCATAATGCACCGAGATATTGTCCCTCGTGCCTTTTCTTGCAATTACCCCGACCATGTCACCCGATTTCTCAAGGCCATAAATGGGAACTTCCGAAATCTTCCATGTCTTGATAAACAGGTAAACATTCACTTTCTGAAACTGTTACCAATCTTTGGTCAATTAATTATACACATCTTAAAATCTTATGTGCGGAACTTTTCATCAACAGAAGCTGTTATATGCTCCCATTGGCGAGTTTCTAATTCTTCAACCAGAAGATAAATTATCTCCAAACCACGACCTCCTTCCTTCGGGAAGTGGCCTGTATGTTTTATCCAGTCTAGCATCAGATTTTTCCAAATCAGAGAAGCGATTCCGAGCTGCGCAGGCCGTTTTCTTAAACACCCCTCACCCTCTGGACATATTAAGCGACCGTTCAGCATATGGTTCACAAGGAACCATTCAAAGAGACCATGATGTGGGCATTTACTTGACAGCCGTTCGGCACGTGATCCGTAAGGATCTTAACTGTATAAGAAAAGCTAAGAGGGAACACCGCCGCAAAGTTTGGTGGCCACTCTATTCACCAGGAGTTGATGCTGGTATCATTGTGAGTAGGCCGGTTACGACAGTGGACCTGATGGGCGAAGTTCGATGCAAGTTATCTGTGGTTACAGAGACTAGTACAGAGACATTGAAACGGTTGGGTTCGTTGGTTAGGTCGAAACACATGCATTGGCTTGTGGTTCTCTTGTTTCCTTCTAGATTGTTGATTTGAGACCTATAAAATGGATCAAAGTTTAGTAGTGTTTCGTACTGGAAAGTGATTCTTTTGTAATGACCAGATCGCAAACGCCTGGCAGTTAGGCGAGTAGATGATTCTTTATTCTATTGGCCATACAAGCAAGCAATTTGTGTTCCATTGATTTGTGGACTGGGTACTTGGACACCACTTCATAGTCATATAATTTAGTATTGATTTACATCTCCATTTATTTATCTGATATAAATTTGTCACAGTTTTAGTATTAACTTACATCTCAATATCGTTCCAAAAAAACGGGGGAAAAAACTTGCATCATTTTCTTGGAAATTGCGTTTGAAATATGAGCTTAATCTTCCAAACGTCCGCTACTAGTTATTGTCACACTCGGGAGAGTTGAAAGCGCATTTTTGGGAAATAAAAAACAGACATTGTTGCGGCATAGATGATCTTTCAATAAGTACAAAATATCCTCCCCCAACATCCATAATATATGAACCACAGATTTATCTGTATTAGATTTTGAGTCAGAGAACGAAACCGTGTTTGTGTTGCCTTTTATCTAGGCGATTTCTGAGAAATATACATCCTGATTTAAAAATTTTCTTTGATACAAAGTACTAACATTAGTATATACCATGATGTGTGTGTGTGTATGTGTATACATGTAGATGATTACATGTAAAATATATACGCGAATATATACTTTTTCCATGGCGGGGGGTGCGGCAATTCTAGTCATTTCACTGTCGAGTAACTCTCATTTGGGAAGTAAAGGCTTTCAAAATGTATTCTTTAATCTTCTTTTCCAATTATACATAATTTCTCCTCTCCTGTACCGAATGCAATGTATGGGGTTGGGGCCATATAGCTAAGGCCCTGTTATTCATATACGCCAAAATAGTAGCCAAACTATACGAGTAGAAAAAACTTGTGGATTTGATCAAGGGAGTATTGGTGCCAAAATAAGGGTCCCAAGTCTAAATGGCTCAACACTTGATACATATCCATCCAACAAAGCAGACACACCTTGGTCCATCTGCAAGTGGCTAAAACTGTCATCCAAAGCTTACTGCATCCTCTTGCGACTTGAATGGTGTGGAACCTGCCAATTTGACTAAATACCATTCAGCAAAATATCGCGTCGCCAGTAACGGTTACCTTAAGAACATATTACAGATTTCCCCTGGACTACCTAGTCCGATGATAAAATTTGGAGATGGACATGGACTTTTCTTGAAAAATGATCTCCACTCCAAAATTATACGTGCTTGACTTGAAACAATTTTGAGATGGTTGACCCCATACAAAATTTTCTAAGGTGCATGTGATTAAATACATAAACACGCTGGAAAGACTCGTCTTGATATATTGTGGACAATCGTCGGATCTGAGACGTTACACTGTCAACTTTAGTTCCAACAGAAATTTGAAGCAAGAAACAAATCTCAACACATACATGGTCATGTTCCATATGGACTTCGAGAGCTGAAAATAAAAGAACAGACAGGATTGCTTGGTAATTTGAAATCGAATAAGACCAGAGATATCACTTATCAGTGCTGATGATTAAAAATTTATTACTCGATATTGAATCCAGTATTACATGACATCGCTTGAAAGAAGTCGGGAGGAACAGGTACAACGTTTGATTTTAACACACGATTACTGTATAACAAACTATAAACTGATTTTTCCAGCTAAGTACCAAGAATGGATGGCAAGACTGCCGAATGACATAATATTTGCAAGAGAAGACAATCCATGAATCATTCCAAATTTCTTGTTCATGGAAGCAAGCTTTGGGTTCTTCTTTGCAACTTCTTGGTTCTTTGTCCAACCAACTTCTTCCCCGATATTTGCTTCTCTCTCCACTTTGTGCCTTTCTTTCATCATCTGCTCCAACATTGAGAAAACAAGGCCATGCATTAAATGACTAGAATACTAAGAGAGAATTCCAAGTGTACAATCTTCTGAAATTTATCCACAACTCTAATGGAATCAAATTGATTAATAAAGTTTCTACAACAAAAGAACATCATAGGGCAACTGTATTGGAGAGAGATACGGGGACAAGTTGAATTATGTCTCATCCCTCCCCTCCGCTCCACAACCACATGGGACAGTTCCTCAAGATCAAGAGATAACACACTGGACGTGTTACGGAGTATGGAACCAGGCAGCACGAGCTCAATCAACACAGACCTAATAACACACTAAGCTCTCTATCAAACGATAAAAAAGAAGGGCCCGGTACATACACTTTGGATGGGAAAACAGCATAAAAGGAGGTGGGGGGGCCATGCTTATCAGTTATCGGAGGGCGACTCGGGTATTTCTAGCTTGAGCTGGGGCCTAGATAGGGGTGTACAAAAGAAACCAAAAAACCGATCCTAAACTACACAAATGAAAACAAAAAATTCTGTTTGATTTTAAACCGAAACAGAAAAGTTCGGTATAGTTAGTGGTTTCACGGTTGTAATTTGCAGATTAAACAGAAAAGTGAACCAGAAATAATTTTTGCGGTTAAAACTGAACCCAAACCAATACCAATTCAAAGCTTTTAAGTATTTTAATTTTTTCTACAGTATTTGTTTGTTATTATCTAACTTTCTCAAGAAATATTGTAAATTTCTCTAAACGAGGGTTCTTTTTCTACATAAAATGAATAAATTTTACAATAAGTAAAGATTTTCAGTTTAAAATTCGATTTGAGCTAAAACCAAACCGCAATTTTCAATTGGTTCAAATTTGATTTGGTGTAATTTGGGGTTCGACTTTGGTGCAGCAACGATTAATCAAACTTGGAGGTTTAAAAAAAAAACCAAAACTGCCCACACTGAAACGATGTATACCCGTACACGACGATGGGTAAGTCATATACCTGATTCATCTTCCTTTTTTTATCATTTTTTAGATGGATTCCCTTGATACGGGACTACGGGTAGTTTCAAAGTTGAGTCTTCTTTGATAATAAAAATATATATTAGCTCCTAGTATTTTAAATGTCATTGTAAGAGGACATCCGTCAACTTAACTCTGTCTCTATTAGATGAAAGAATCAAAGCTTTAAAAAGCATCAGTATCCACAATCCGAACTTTATCATAACTGCAGAATCATTAGTCTGACATATTTCAGTAAGTCTATAAACTTGCGATGTCATATTCGATAGTGATGACTGATGATTAAAAACAGTAACACAGTGACAGTGGTGTTTGTACCTCAATGGTCATGGGTGTAAAGACTACAAGGTTGCTGAGATTGAAACCAAAGGCAGCAAGTAAAAATCCCAGTTGGTACTTCTCAGCAGCTCCTGAGGACTTCCACGGGTGCAAGTACCCGAAAGCCCCGAGTGCAACAGCACAACATACCCCCACCATTGAAAAGTAGGCCGGGAACATTTTGCTCTGCAAATTACCAAACTGATGCCTAGGGAAATTCCTACAGAAAACACGCATCTATTATTGACATCCAATGATAACTCCCCGAGTTTTGTATTATATAAACAAGATCCCTTCATTCTCGGAGAAATACTTCTTGGACCAATTTAATTAATAAAAAAACAAAATTTGAATCTTTTTAATGGCGAGGTAGGAAGATAACGCAACGAGTTCATAAAACTATCATCACCAAGTGCTTCCCAGATTCAACATCTCCTGTCAACATCATCCCAATTACCATGAAAGACTAAAACCCCGCAATGGGAAAATGAATGGAGTGGTTGCAATTTTACAAACATCTCGAGGTTTAAAAATGGCATCCCTCGCTTTCTTTTATTATCGATCAAGTTAAGCATAAATACGAAAAAGAGAGACAATACTTGAACATGATGATGCCGCCTATGAAAGTAACCCATAAAGCGGCACCCCAGGCCGTGGAGAAGCAGAGAAGGTAAGCCAATTTGACTACAGTGACGATTATGGGCAAATTCTGTCCGCCGTATATCGATCCAAAGGATTCCGGCGAGAAAATCACCCCCACCGCCAAAAATGCCACCGCGGTTGTAAATCTTGTCAGCCAAGCCATATTTTTTCACGAAAGTCAGATTGAAATTCACCAATTCCTGGCTAAAATTTTCAGAATTAAGGACAGAACTGCGTCAAATTTGGAGGTTTCTGCTAGATTCTCTTATAATTCATCGCCGCAACAGCCAACCACCACAGATTCCGCTACTGCGGTAGGAACATATCCATCGACTAGATAGCCGCATGAATTCTAATATGGATCGCGTGACCACCCGGAATTCTTACCCATTGAACCCGACCCGAATATTGACCTCCACTGGATCAATTTTTATTATGTTTTTTGTATGATAAAATAGCAATGATAATTTATTATCTTTCTTTTATATTTTTCGAAAACGAGAATTGATATATGCCCTAGTTCAAAGCTTCTATTGATATGCGCATAATGCATAATTATTTTTGTATCAGAACTCAAAAAGTTATATCATATATTTTCAACAACATATTTTGATAATATTGTCATCAATAAATGTTTATTATCAAAATTTACTCTAGTGATTATTTTATCTTTAGACATCGTACAAATATTTATATTTGTGCATAATTAATCATGAGTTATTTTGATTTAAATTAGTTATTTGTGTGTTATTTTATTCCGCTGAGTGTTGTCACTAGTTATTACAACATTTGAGATAACATTTAAATTTGATCACACAAGTGACACAACCTTTTAAAGCTTATACATTTTATGTTAAACAAAACATGAGTAGGTTTCTTGTGAGACAGTCTCACGAATATTTATCTATGAGACGTGTCAATTCTACCGATATTCACAATAAAAAATAAAACTATTAGCATAAAAAATAATATTTTTTCATGGATGACCCAAATAAGAGATCTGTCTCACAAAATACGACCCATGAGACCGTCTCACACAAGTTTTTGCCACAAAATATACATCATGCCAACAATATAGATCCATTAAAAAAATGTGAAAGCATCTAAACTCCGAATTTTTATAATCAGTGATTTAAAAAAAAAATCGAGTCGAAGTCCATTAAAATAATACAAAATGATTTCCCGAAAAAAAGAAGAAGATAAAAACGGATTTTTTATAACCGAAATACTGTATAGATTTAATCGTTTGCAAATACTCCTTTAAAAGATTCGGACCGGATTATTCGGATCACTGATATGCTAACCGGTAATTAGATCCATTTTCAAACATTTGTTGAGATCTATAATGGCCCAAATACGAGCCCAAATATTGTCAACGAAGGCCCATGTCAGAGAAATAACCAGGACCCAGATCAAATATAATTGAAGCAGAAAATGACACGTGTCTAAAGAATGATGAAGCACGACAAATATGTTCTGCTCCCGCCACTTCAATAAAATTGAAACAAATCCCTCCTTCAATATGTGAATTCCCAATTTTAACCTTTCCTTCCCAACTAATTCCCATCTTCATACACCCCCACCTTCTTCCCCGAGAAGCTATTCGATTTCCGTAGTAGTTTCTGAATCCACTTGCACCCAAAGCAGTTTCTTTCGCAGCAATTTTTCGCTAATTTCGGTTCTTATAGTGATTTGGACCTGCAGTGCTTCTGCTACACCGGATACGTTTGCCAGAATGCCGGAAAGTAGGCAGATTTTAGCGTATGAGGAACCTGCAAAACCCTTTGCGGGAGCTCGTTTTGTTCTTTTCGGATTCAACTTTGATGGAAAAGAAAAGGTATGTATTGGGTGGAATTTCTAGTTGTCGTTGATGGTGTTTTGTCATCAATTCGGCTGCTGAAATTGAAATACCATGTTCTTACTTCTATTCTTGATTTGTTTAGATTCTGTCAAGGCTTTTTGAAGGCGGGGGAATGGATGCTGTAACTTATGGTCCGGATTGCACTCACGTGATTGTTGATAAGCTTGTTTATGTGAGTATATAATGTAACGATTCAAACAGAAATGCTCTTATTCAACGTTGAATTGATTGTTGTGCTGTGTCTGTACGTATGCTCAGTTGTTTGTTTGGCTTCAAGCCTTTAAGTTCGCAATTGTTGATGTCAGGATGATCCCGTGTGTGTTACTGCACGAAGGGATGGAAAGACACTGGTGACTGGCTTATGGGTTGAGCACAGTCTTGATGTGGGAGTGCCTGTTGATCCTGCTTCCGTAAGCTTTTCCATGCTCCAATGACTTCTTTTTGTTCCTAATGGAAAGTCATTTACGATGGCAAGTTAAACAAGTATTTCTAGCTCTTTTTAGTATGGCCTTGCAGGGTTTCAAGTATGTGAGGTTGTTTCTGTGTGTTTGAATAAAATTTCATTTTCCATTGAAAATGTGTCAATTTCTTATGCACATGTCAACATCTACACGCTTTAAGATTTTAATTGTTTGTCTCGCCTTGAAACGCCATCTGGTGAGTCGCCTTGGGTTCTACGAAATGTTATGTAGCTTTCTATTCCATCAAGGCCTTGTTTCAATGAATTGATATTTGGGTCACTAGTGCATCAAATTCCCAAGGTCTGGTCCTCAAGTTTACCTCAACTATATCTTTCTTTTTCCTTTCTTTTGGAGCGTTGCCTGTGAATTTTAGCTCTTGCTCTTAATGACAAATCACTAGAGGTACCATTTTGATGCAAAAATATGGCTAAACATCTGATCTACTCCCCGTGCTTGGTTTTATTTTTCAAATTTTGTTGCTTTCCTTGTCGTGTTTTTGTATAATTCAAGGTTTCTTGCAGGTCATATATAGGCCCGTTAAAGATTTTAATGGGATTTCGGGTGCTCAACTTTTGATTGTTTGCTTGACTGGATATCAACGACAAGACCGAGATGATATAATGGTTCTGTCTACTACTCTGTCTATGCTGTATTTATTGAAACTAAACATAACAAGTTTTATTCTCAATCTGTGCAACTTTAAGAACATAGTTTCCTGTAGGATGGAAGTAGCTGAATGCATCATAACATTTCACGTTATCCCGCCATAATTTCTTTTCTTTGAACAGACCATGGTTAGCTTAATGGGTGCAAATTTTTCAAAGCCATTGGTGGCAAACAAGGTCACTCATTTGATATGTTACAAATTTGAGGGTAGGTTATTTTCTCTCCTGTTCATCCAATATGCAGAATATATGGTATGCAACACATGTTGACAGCCTTGTGTAGTCTTGTTAAATATTTTTCTCATTATCATCTTCCATGTCCTTTGGCTTGGTTTAATGTAGAGAATGAATTTTTTTTCGTTCATGAGATTTTCCAAGTCTGCCTACAAACGAAAATGATGCTTATCATAAAATTGTTCGACGCGATACTTGAACAGGAGAGAAGTATGAGCTGGCAAAGAAAATAAAGAAGATAAAGCTCGTCAATCATCGGTGGTTGGAAGACTGGTATGCGAAATTCTTAAATTAGCTCTTCTCACCATGATTGATTGATATAGTTAGCACATGCCGTAAAAACATTTCTTCACTATATCCAAACCATCTTTTATTTTTATGCTGTGTAAACTCATTTACAGTTTGAAAGCTTGGAAAATTCTTCCAGAAGTGGATTACTGTAAGAGGTGAGTTAAGCTCTTTTACAGTATGAAGGCTTGGGAAAATCTTTTGTTTTATCTAATCTGGTTCATATTAACCATGCTACAGTGGATTTGAGCTTGAAATGGAGGCTGAAGCTAAGGATTCCGAAGAAGAGACGGAAGACATGACTTCCATAGTAGATGCAGGAAGGATAAGTGCTGCCAGTCCTCAACAGACACTGTTTCAAAATAAAATTTTCCATCAATCTCCAGCGAAACAGGAAATTCTCGGAAATGATTTATATTTAACTGAACCTAGATATCGGGCAAATGCTAGCAATGCTGGTAAGGTCCAGTCAACTCCTGGAAAGGAGATCTACTTAGATTCTGTATTAGTTTTGAATGAAAATCGTCGTAGGCAACTTGATCTCTTAAGCTCTTGTACTGCCAAAAGTCCTGGAAAGACGCACTCTGAAATGCCATCAAACAGAAGTGAGGAAGAAATGGTGTCTCATGAGGTTGAAAATGTCTTAGCTTCAGCTTCTGATGGTGCCAAGAAGTCTCCTGATGCTGATGTGTCCAAATCTAGTGGCAAGAATCATTGTAAGATCACTTCAGGAAAGTCCAGCCTCCCACTAAGATCAGAAAGCATGGAAACTACTGGCGGAAATACATCTGTCTCAAATGTTGATAAACTTTGCATTGGTGGTGGTTTTAACATGGCCTTGGAGAGACACCAAGATGGAACTGATTTTAGTTGGCTAAAAACACCTATAAAGGGAACCGTGTCACACCTTGTGAACGAGCAAACTGTTACATCATCTGAGAAGACGAAAACATCTGATGTGCTTAGTCCTTCCAAGTCACCAAGGGTAAGCTGCATTTCGAAAAGATTGATGGAAAGAGAAACGGTGGAGAATGTAACTGAAGTATTGGCTTCTGGAACTTCAGTCAAGGGTTCAATGGGAAAAGGGTTGGTAGGTCCAGTTTCTCCCACAACTGATGCACGCTATCTGAGAGAAAAGGCTTCATTGTCCCCTAAAAAAGCTTTGAACATTTCTAAAACTCCTATATCAGAGGATAAAATAGAATGTGGCAAGGTTGCAACTCAACATTATCGTAAGAAAGGAAAAAAGAGGAGCTTGTCCACCAACACAGAAATAAAGGAACTATCTTTGAGCCGAACCAAGTCTTTCCATGGTGAAGATGAGATGCATCAAAGTCATGTACTAAGTGTTGAACCCTCATCATCCTAGAGCCAATTATGGGGCAGAAAAGTCAAATAGTTCGGGTGGTTTGGACTTTTTAAATGAACATACAGACCCTCAGGTAAAACCACTTAGAAATAAAATGCCAGGAAAGAAAACATTGGGTTCTAGACCAAGTTTCCATAAAGGGGCTACTCTAAAACACAAAGGTTCCATGAACCTTAAGAAAATCTCACTACAGAATGAGGACATTATCCATTCAGTTGAAGCTGCTGCTGCTCCTGTAGACACGAACATGGCTACTACATCTGAGAAGTTTGGCATGATTCCTCCAACTAATAAAGACCCCAGTCCGCCGGCACCAGTGAACAATTTTAATAAATCTGGAGAAGAAGCTACAGATGAAGATGGGCCTCTGAATGAAGAAATTAAAGACCCGGAGGGCAAACGCGAACTTGAGATTGATTCAACAAGCAACAAAGAAAAGGCTTCTGAAGTTGAATCACCAAATTCAGGAAATATTTTCCCAAGCAAAAGGCCAGGTAGTTGTAAGGCTGAAAAGCAAGCTCATTCTGAAATCATACTGTCAAAGGCAAAGGTGGCAAAATCTGGGGAAGTTGCTGACTTTGCTGGAGCTGAAAAAGGCACTCATAGTAAGAATATTGCCTCAGCTCAATTGATAGCCACTGGTGATGTTCTGGAAGAAAAGTCAAGTGGGGGTAAAAAACGTGCTCTGGGTAAAAACAAGAAAACCAAGTTGGAAGACACTAGAAAAGAAGCTATAAAGAATGGCTCCAATACTAAACAGGTTGAAACGAAAACAGTTGTAGACAACAAACCTGCAGTTCCATTGGCTGGGAAAACCAAGACAAGGCCGACCAAGAAGTTAAAAAGATCAGCTGATGCGGAAAAGGAAAACGAACCTGTCACAGACAGGGATCAAAGTCCAAACAAGAATGATACCAGAGTAGCTGAGATAGCCATGCCTGAAACACTAAAAAACCATCTGAAAAATAGCTTGAAAGTTGACAGAACCAATTGCAATTTGGTGAAAGGTAGACAGAACGTTGAGGTAAAAACTGAACCTGCATGGTTTATTTTGAGTGGGCATAAGTTACAGAGGAAGGAGTTTCAGCAGGTTATAAGGCGATTGAAAGGAAGAGTTTGTAGAGATTCTCACCATTGGTCATATCAGGCAACACATTACATTGTTCCAGATCCAATAAGAAGAACAGAAAAGTTTTTTGCTGCTGCGGCATCTGGAAGGTGTTCCCAAGTTAATTTAATCTCAAATTCTCTTAGTACTGCTCTATCATCGAATTTGTTTGCTTAAAAAATTAATTTTGCAGCTGGGTTCTGAAGACAGATTATTTAACAGCGAGCAATTTGGCTGGTAGATTGTTGTCAGAAGAGTCGTTTGAATGGCATAAAAAAGGCCTAAGTGAAGATGGTGCAATCAACTTAGAAGCTCCTCGGAAATGGCGTCTTCTGAGGGAGAAAACTGGTCATGGTGCATTTTATGGAATGCGTATTGTCATATATGGGGAATGCATCGCCCCTCCATTGGTATGTTTCTAATTTCTCTCCTTTGTTTATGCTCATTACATTTGACATTTTTTTAACGAAGTATCTTTATCTTTATTGTTTTCATATCAGGATACTTTAAAACGAGTTTTGAAGGCTGGAGATGGCACCATATTGGCCACTTCACCTCCTTACTCACGTTTTCTCCAGTCGAGGATCGATTTTGCTGTTGTCAGTCCAGGCATGCCCTGTGTCGATATGTGGGTTCAAGAGTTTCTAAGACACGAGGTACCTTGTGTCTCAGCTGATTATTTGGTAGAATACGTGTGTAAGCCCGGTTTTTCCCTTGAACGGCATGTACAATACAATACACATGCTTGGGCCAAGAAATCACTCGAAAATCTTGTAAAACATGTAGAAGAGGTTGTTGAGGATCCAAGAACACCAGAAGATCATGGCATTGATGTAGCATGCCAAGTATGTGGATCAGGGGATAGAGGAGAGGAAATGTTGATTTGTGGTGACGAGAGTGGTACTTTCGGCTGCGGTGTTGGTGCCCATATGGACTGCCTTGATCCTCCACTCGTGGAAGTCCCGGAAGAAGACTGGTTTTGCCCATCATGTTGCCAGAAAAGGGTGAGCACGGAAAGTATCAGCCAAGGCCCTAAAAAACGTAGTTCGAAAATGAAGAAGTGATCCATTTGATCCTTGATGCTAATGTCGAGTTCTACAATATGTTATTGATATATGCATGTAAATTTTTTGATAAATATTTCCTTAAAGCGCGAGTGAAACAAACATGAGCCGATAATATTTAACCTGTCTGTCACCACCTTGTGCCGATAAAAGTAATTTCCATGTTTAAATTGGTCGAGATTTCGTTGAGCCCATTAAGAGAGGTGTATAGTAAAGTAAGTGAATGTTATCTCATAGCGGGGAAATTTTCAGTCTATGTTTCAAAATATTGGGCCTATCGAATACTCAGGTGACGACTAATCGAATCGATCCACCAATAAAACTGACCCGGCTTAAGTATCTGTGCGACAAAGAAAAGGGATTTAGGTAAATTCAACCCATTATTCAGATATATTAAAGTCATATAAATTTTGGTTATTTTAGTTTATGTCGTTCATTCCTTATGCTTAGGAAAGTTTTGTGGATCTTGCTCGATTGCGCATACTCATCTTATTTGTCCTGTCCGCCCAGCTTTCACACACAAAACAAAAACTCAAAAAGAGTACCAAAATATTGGGCCCGTTTACATTGCTCTTATTTTCTTCCTACATATCGGCCCAAAAGCGGAATTTCATCTTTCTCGGGTAGTGTCTGTAAGAGGTAATTAATAAGTGATTTTAAGCAATTAAATGTTTAATAATTGTATATAGAAATTAAAAAAAACACATTAAAATGAATTCTTAAACCTACCTTAATTCATTAACAAAATTATAATTTATTTGTTGGATAAAAAGGATTGCTAAACTTCTATCAGGAGTAGGTCTCTTGTGAGACGATCTCACGAATCTTTATCTCTGAGACGGGTCAACCCTACCGATATTCACAATAAAAAATAATACTCTTAGTATAAAAAGTAATATTTTTTCATTGATTACCCAAATAAGAGATCTGTCTCACAAAATACGACCCGTGAGACCGTCTCACACAAATTTTTGCCCTTCTATCAAACTTACCTTTGTTCGTCAATTGATATTATTTAATATAACTTTTCTTTTAAGAAAATAAAATAAAATAAAATCCCTATTTCAAATAAGATCGTGGGTACGTGGAGGCGAGTATTATTATCCCTGGAGCTTTATTCCCATTTTTAGAAAATGAGCAAGAAAGTAATATTTTAATCACAACAAGAATATACAGAATTAAATATTTTACGGAATCCATCAATTTAAATAATACAATTGGATGTGTGTCGGAAGAAACATTGAACCTTCGAATTGGCTTTCCTAGTTGCTCAATTTTTTTTTCAAATTTTTTTGACTAACTTGTTGCTTGATTATAAAATTTAAATGTTTTAAAAATTATTGACTGTATATGAAATGGATGACATTTCTCTCATTATTTCTCCACTATCCATCTTTCTATTATTCATTAACTAGTAATCCGTGCACAAGACTATTTAAATGAATAGACTTTTCAGTATAGTTAATTGTTTTTCAAAATTTTAACTATTAATTATGACGAAAAACAAAATTTATTTCCTCCTAATTTAAAAATATTAAACACAATATTTATACATAATATGCTATTAATTATAAGTCACTTGATAGATTTTTTTTTAACAACACACGCGATGAGGAGGGATCAAACCCGGGAAACCGACTAATCCGATAAGAGGGTGAGACCATTAGACTACAAGTTAGATCACATATTTATTTGTATTTTTAAACCCAATGAATTTCATGAGATTTCTATTGGGAGACAAGGTAAGATGGGATTCTTTCAAGAACTGTTGTAATGCTGAAACACAACACAATTGTTGGGAAATGGGGAATCAACGTTACAAAAGGTGTTATACAAATTAACATATCTTAGTATTTATTTTATTTATAATTAGCATGGTCTTTTTTTTTTTTTTTTTTTTTGCAAATTTTTGTGTAAACAAACATATACATTATATTAAAAAGTTTTACAGACCTACTAACTACTTTTAATTTCGTTTTTAAAAAAAACATCAAATTTTCTTTAAAATGATATTTTTTAATAGAGAAAAAATATTTAAATTGTAAATTATTATTTTTAAATAAAAAGGATTGCTTAATATTTCTCAAAGCTTCGCAACTTGGTCTCTCCTTTCAACGAATCTACACAAGGCCGTAGGCTAAGAGAATATCTGTACTGAGTTTGACAATTGCAGCTTATTACTCAATCCCCAACGCCAGCCTCTGCTTCCACTTATTTATTTGCGCTTATTTATTAAAAAAAAACATTTTTATATTTTTGAAGACATTCAAATTTCCCCATTAAGGAATCTATCTATAATCTATCAAATCAAATATTTCTCTAAAATATAC
Source organism: Primulina tabacum (assembly GCF_025594145.1). Lineage (NCBI taxonomy): Eukaryota > Viridiplantae > Streptophyta > Magnoliopsida > Lamiales > Gesneriaceae > Primulina > Primulina tabacum. The sequence goes on from NC_134551.1 coordinate 1,898,362, forward strand.
ATATTAATTTTCAAACCCTAGCAACTCATTTTATCAATCATCAAAAAATATATATACATAGAATCGTCGGCTTGTAATTAAACGACGAATTCAAGTATTTCGATCGATTCACTATGAACCGAACTGAATCTAATCTCTCATTGTCAAAGATAATCTTCAAATATATATCAAACTTTGATTAGATTTCAAAAGTGTATATTATTTTTTTTTTTAGTCAAGACAAAAACTTGTGCGAGACGGTCTCACGGGTCGTATTTTGTGATACGGATCTCTTATTTGGGTCGTTGATGAAAATTATTACTTTTATTGTGAATATTGATAAATTTGATATAGTCTAACAGATAAAGATTCGTGAAATCGTCTCACAAAAAACATATTCCTTAGTCAATGTGAACGTTGTTTGTACAGCGAGGATTTGAAAGGATAATTAATTCATCCTGTTTTAAATCTGAGAATTGCAAGAAAATGGGCAACAGTATGTCCCTCCACTGCCCTACTGATTTATTACTAATTTTCTTTTCAGACAAAAAAATTCACCAACTGCATGCAAATACCTCATCTCCTTTGTCTTCTCCACGCAGACAGAACGATTCGATTGAATTTAAAAAAAAAAAGGGTGAAATCTACATCTCTTTTAGAAAAACCATTTATAAGATTAAGATGCATTTTTTTTTTTGGGATAACCTTATAAGTTTCACTCGACTCCAATCGGAGAGATACTTATTTCGTCGTCTACGTAAATTTAGATACAATCACAATCTATGCATACTCGAAGTAGCTAGATTTAAAGGACCAAACTATAGATGCAATGTAATTAGTAAATGCTAAATTAATTTTGCCTCCTTTACTTTTAACATTCAAGTATTCAATTGGTGCACATTCAGGTTTAAAATCACTTCACACCAATTCCCTCTAAATTTTTTTAAAAAGAAAATCTCCATTTCCAATACGACCCTTCGTTAGAAAATGAGCTAGGAACTCTTTTATTCCTAAAATAATATAAAATAAACAAATATTTCATGGAATCCATCGATTTAATTTAAATTTAATGAACTGATTTGTGTCAGAATAAACATTGAACCTTGTAATTGGCTTTTCTTGATGCTTAATTTATAATAATAAATTTAAAATGGGTGGAGAAGTGAAGGTCTCTCAGTTATTTCTCCATTATCTGTCCTTCCCAATATCAATTAATGAATAAATTATTAAACGAATAAAATATTATCATTTCTTTAATTTTTTTAAATAATATTTAGATTATTCTCCTTTTTTTCTTCATAATTTTTTTGGCAATTATTCGGTCACATTCAATCCCTGAAAATAAAAATTCTTTTTATTTTTATGCTTTGGTAGCACGTGACTCTTAATTAACACTTTTCTATCTTCTTTTGCAAATCAACTTGTCAAATTTGAGCCCTCGATATTTGACATTATATCATAAAAGCTTTTGTATTGACAACTTCACATGTTTTCACCTCCATAATTTATTTATATAAAAATTTTAAAACCATATGATATATTATCTGAAAAGATTTATAAGAGTATAAAATAAAATGAAAATGCATATATCAAGGAATTTATAAGTTTTTTATTAAAAAAAAAAAAAAGAAAGAGGGATTTTTTCCAAAGTGGAGAGAAATTGTGAAACTTCCCATTTCTTTTACACCATAATTGAGATGTTGATATTTATATTTTATTTTATATTATTTATATTTCAGTTTATCTATAAAATGTATATCAAATTTATTCGTAAATTAAATATAAATAACAAAAAAAATAGAGATAAATATAAACTATCCATAATTAATATATCGGGAGACAAGGTAAGATGGCATCTTTGAATAGTTTATTAATATATATTACCCGAAAAGGAACATCGTTGTTGGGAAATGGGGAATCAATAGCTAAAAAAAAAAGGAAAAAGAAATGGCGAATCAATCTTTCCAAGGATAAAATTACTGCCTTATTTGTTTTTTTGACAAAAATTCATGTGAGACGGTCTTACGGATCATATTGCGTGATACGGATCTCTTATTTTGGTCATCCATAAAAAAATATTACTTTTTATACTAAAAATATTATTTTTATTGTTAATATCGGTAGAATTGACTCGTCTCACAGATAAAGATTCGTGAAACCGTCTCACGAGATACATATTCTTGTTTTTATCCTAAATCAACGTTTTTTGTTCCTTGATTTTTTGTGTAAACAATATTATATTATCTAAAAACATTACTAAAAATACATGATATTTGAATATTTGACGTCAATAAGAAAAGTAATGTTATTTATTTTCAAAAAAAAAAGGTTCAATTAAACACAATCCAACCACATGTGATGTTATTCATCTAATATTGAGGTATTGTGAGTAAAAAAATAGTATTTAGAAAGAGAAAAAAAGTAGAAATCCTAAAAATTATATATATATTTCACGTGTTTATATGTATATATTTTTGGTTGCAAAGAAGCAAGATAACTTTTGACGTCATATTATTCTTGGCTTGATGCCAATGCCATGGTGTAAAAATGGAGTGGACCAAATGCTTTAATGGAGAAAAGTTGTACTTTGTAAGTTTTCTGCAAAATTTGATTAAAGATGAAAACTTTTGAAAATTCCATTGAGTACATGGCAGTTGGCTGGCCTGGGGATTTACTCATTATCATTCCACCAACGCCCCCCCTCCCCCCCATCTCGTATTGTGAGTCGATTAGACCTCTGATCACTCCGAACATCCACATTTCCGATTTTGTATCTTAAAATTCCAATATTCGATGCAAAATTGTTCGGTTCCAGTGTCTTCGAGCTACATCCAATTGTCCAAAACAATTGTTCGGTCACGTCGACTTGCACCGTCATTGTTTGATGTAAATGATAACATCTTACGTCTCTGTGATATTAGATTGTTTGATATAAATGATAGGATTTTACGTCTCTATAGTGTAAGTATATAATTTTTCAAAATACCCCTGCGTGTATTTGTTTAATAAAACAATCCATGGATCGGGTTGGTATACAGTAATGATATTAATGACTATTAATAATATAGCTATTTATTTACATAAAAAAAACATTTGGGCTATGTTTGTTTATAATTTATTCTCCAGCTCCTCGGGTTATCCGCGTGGAGTAGACGTGGAACATTGAGTTGTAATTAATGAATGACAGTAGTTTGAACAAACAAATATTAATGACAAATATATATATATATATATATATATATATATATATATATATATATATATATATATACACCGAATGCCAGAATTTTTGGCAGCCTTTTGGTGAAAGCATATATATCGGGCATGAGATCGAAGCCAAAAAATAATGGCCTTCTGCTGCTTCCACTGCACTGGACTGGGGGAATAATAATTACTAGCAAGCAATCTTTTGATCTTTTGTTTATTGGATAATCTTTTTTAGGTGTGGATAAATTGATATATAGATAATAATGAAATATATGTTAAAATGAAGAAAATTTTAAGTGCAATCATTTTTAATTATCGTTATTTTAGTAAATTATGATATATAGTTATGGATTATTATTAGTTAGAATAATTTATTAAAACAATGGAATTTTAGGACACCTACTGGATGGACAACATCATTGTAGTAACAAAAATATCAGTCAATCTCCCAATTTTATAATAAATAATATTATATTTGTTACAAAGGAAATATGTTATTTGATTTGAAATATAATTTTATATATACAAATAAATTTTATAGAACAAAAACTTGTGTGAGATTGTTTCACTAATCGTATTTTGTGAGACTCTTATTTGGATCATCCATGAAAAAATATTAATTTTTATGTCAAGAGTATTAATTTTTATTGTGAAAATATCGGTAGGATTGGCCCGTCTCACAGATAAAGATTCGTGAGACCGCCTCACGAAAGACCTACTTATTTTATAAATATAAAACGGAATGATAAAAACATTGACTATTAATATTATATGGATATAGGCAAAAAATAATAATATTAAATATAGATAATTGTAGTAGCATTGGCTTAACAAATGTGCGATTAAAGTCGCCAAGTAGAATTTTCTTATTGACTCTATAGTAAGAAGGTTAAAAATATTAAATTTTGGACATTAAAATGTATTTTTATTTTTATTTTTGTCAATTTCATTTTAAAAATATAGTTAGGACCAAAATGGTAACTTCTGCCGCATTTATGTTGAAACCCCTTTCTTCAGATTCAGACTTTATATTGAATTCTGGCGATAGAATTTTAAGGACCAGAAGAAATTTTCAAAATTAGAAAAAGAAGCTCTTCTTTCTTATTCGTCAACTTCTGAAATTATAATAAAAGCTTTTACGGCTAACAAAAACACATAATAAAATAAATAAAGATGGGATACTCTACTTATCGAAAATTAAATAAACAAGATATCAATATTTTGGAACAGAAGTAAATTTTGATAGTACGTGAAGCTTCCCCGTTTGTACATCATTATTTGCTGCCTCCTCCGACTTCACTGGCAAATTGCATTCGCGGTGTATGGGAAAATCGAAATAGCACGAAATCCTGTGTGTAAGATCAAATACTTCTTGAAAAACTATATATTTTTTTCGCAAAATTCAAAATTATTATTGATTTTACAAATGGAGTTTCGTGCTTTTTTTCATTTCTCAGTGATCAACGAATACAATTTTGCCAGAGTTAACCAACCATCTGATAATCCCCATTACTTAACAGCTCAATGCCTCGTACTTAACTGTCATCGGACGGTTAAACCCTGTCTGGGACAGCAAATTCCCGACGGCGGAGAGGTCACGGCAGAAAACTCCTTGAAACACTGAAGCTGGCGGGGTTGCCACCAGCATGGTACTGTTATTCTTGCCATTCGCGGATTCGGATATGGCTGTCGGAGTAGAATCCATTTTCGCGACCGGGGGTTGCAGGATGACAGCCACGGCGGTCTTCTTTCTCTTGTTTTCAGCAGATTCTTCGTCAGAGATTGTTGCCATTACACTAGTGTAGCCTTTCTGTATCATTCTGTAGAGGAGAAGAGCGGATAACTTCGCCCGATCTCGAACTGAATCCACGTCTTTGTCATCCGCAAACTCGCACTTGTCGATGAAACTTGAGGATTTATCGGGCTTGTGTTTGAGGGTTAGCAGCAAATGAGCTCTTTCTACCTCTGATCTAGAGCATCCTCTTCTCAATCCAATCAGCCCATAGTAATCGACATGGCCGATTTCGCCTGCAGCGACCCTTTGCTTTAATTGCTGGATTTTCGAAGCCAATGAACATAATTTTCCTGGGATTTCTCTATACTGGATGTTTTGCCTCTTCCAGGCAGGTCCTGGCAATTTTCGATCGCGAAGAATCGAATTGTACAGCAGTTTCAAGTGTTCAAGATCGTGGAGACTATCCGGCAAACATCGGATGGTTTCGAATAAAGTCGCTCTAATGGTGAGCGCTTCAATGCAGCTAGTGTCCAGAGCTAATGCTCTGTTGCAATCTGCTATTGCTTCCGCTACTCGACCGGCGGACTGAAAAGCCACGGCGCGGTGCACGTAGCATTCGGAGAGGAACCCCTGTGGAGCTCCTCGGCGGCCATCCACGATTTTGGAGAAATGCCGAATGGATTCAGAGTAGAGACCCGCGTCGAGGGCGGCTATTGCTGCGGTCTTGCGGCGTATGAGGAGTTTGATCTGGCAGAGGAGTTGAGAAATGCTTTCGGACTCGGTTTTTGGCCGGTTTTGTGGATGATTGTCAGGCGAAATGTCGTCGGAGAGAGGGAACTTGTTGGATGCAAATACGTCGTCCGACAGAGAAATGCTTTCACGGCGGAAGGCGGCGGTGGCGAGACGTTTTCCGGTCTGGAGAAGCACCATTGCGTCCTCCATTAAGCCCAGGTGGCAACATGCTTGGCCTAATACGGAATACCTGTTGGATAATTAACATTTGTCAACGAATCAAACAGAATTTTCGCCAAGAAACGAGATTTTGACATTTTCCAACTTTAATCTAAGACGGGTTAGGTGAAATTTCAACAATGGCTGCAAGCGATTTCGCGTGATCTACAAGCCAGCCTCTGAATCTAAAATAATCAAGCAGAAGAAAAATGGGGATGGGTTTTCAAGCATACCTCCATTGCCCATCTCTCTCGACGCTTTTGCACAGCCCCGCCATCACCTTCTTCTTCAAATCCGACACAGAGAAGCACTTGACCACGGTGTCGTTGCGATCCAGACAGCCGCCGTCGGAGGACAGAAGCTGGACTTGCTCCTTCGAATGCTGGGTAGACGAGCTATCCGATAACCCCGACGACGAGGCATCCTCGGAGACCACCAATTTCAGGCTGGGAATATAGTCCTGAAGCATATCCGCCACCTCCTTAAACCGCCCGAGATACAGCAAACACCGCGCCTTCAGCTCCAGAGCCACCTCCATGCGCGGCGCCACCGCCAGCGCCGCCTCCAGAAGACCCAACGCCGACGACATATCCGAAGCCTCTTGCGTGGCAATCAACATCCTCGCTTCCCTCACATATCTCTCCACCATCTGCATAAGATAACATAACAGTATCCCAATAATCAATTAGTTCACGCATTCAAAATATCGCATAAAACGATGAACATATAAGACGGGTACCTTTCTATTGGTGAACCACCAGTGTTTCTTCTCCCCCCCGCCGCGAGACGGAGACACTGCAGCCATGGAAGAAACCCAAGAATCCGAATCAACCACCAAAACAACTGAGATGATTTATGGGTGAAAGAAAAACTTGCCACATTTTAATGAAAAGTTCAAATGTTAGAGAGGGAGTAAATAGTGCAGGAGAAGGCATTAAACGAGAAATGCCAGCTTTGACCTGAGATAAAGCTATGATCCATGGCTGGCAACCAGATTCCTCTCTCTTTCTCTCTCTAGACCCCTACACTGTACACAGGGGATGGTGATGGCGAATAATGTTTTTCTATTGATATTTCGAAGAAAGAAAAATTATGTGTGTCATTTAGCAAAATCTTTATTTAGTTAAGTGTGATTATAGCTCGAATCTTGATTTACTAAACAGGATTAAGTGCCTAAGAAATCAAAATTCGCTGACGTGGAGCTCAACACACACAATGTGGCTGGCAAGATGGAAGAAATTGAGTTTTGATTTGGTCAAACAAATTTATATTATTTTGTTATTACAAATCGTAAATACTTTGTTCTCCGGATAAGATTTTTCGATTTCGAATGTTGTGAATCAATTAAGAAAGTTGTTTTCTCAATCATAAATCGAATTACATTTGACTAGGAATTAGTTCGACCTAATAATGCAAAACTAATTTTAAATAGCTTTTTAAGATCTTATTTTGAAACAATAATAAGATATTTGGTTAAAGTAAATAATGAAGATTTTATATTATATATTTTTTCATTATTATAATTATAGAAAACAGCGTATAACTATATAAAAAAAATGTAAAATAAATATATTCTGGAAAAATAAGGTAGAGTGAGTCTAACGTTATTTAAACAGATTATAAAAATACGTCAAATTACTTTTTTTTTTATGAGTAGGTCTCTTGTGAGACGGTCTCACGAATCTTTATTTGTGAGACGGGTCAACCCTACCGATATTCACAATAAAAAGTAGTACTCTTAGCATAAAAGTAATATTTTTTCATTGATGACCCAAATAAGATATATGTCTCACAAAATACGATTCGTGAGATCGTTTCACATAAGTTTTTGGCTATTTTATATCTTATAAACTTTTAAAAAAAAAATTTCTAAACGCTCGTTCAAAGTTGAAAAGTTCAAGAGTTCCATATTTTATCAAAAACACATCAACGAAATCTTCTCACAATCTTTGCATCATTTTGAATAATAATTTAAATAAGTCAAATTTTAATTTATTTGGAAATATTAAGAAGTTCAAAATTAACTAAAGTAATATAACAATAATGGATGAGCCACCCAATTTTTTATGCCCTTTGAGTTTATATTTCATATGCTTTTTTTTCATTTTTATTACGAGACGAAAAGAATAATTTAGCAGATAGATGATGCGTTAACTATATTTTTTATCATGAAGTAAAGTGATCTATTTTAGATATTGATGTTTCAGCAGATATTTGATAATTTTTACTGTAAATATTGATATGGTGTCAAACATCACTTGTTAACAATCCGAGATTAAAAAAAAAAAAATCAAAAAACAAAACAAAAAACTTGTCCCGATACCAAATTTAGCCATTTAAAAAAGACCAAAGCTCAAAATAAATAAATGATGAACTTTCGAGATGAATCTAACAATTTTCCTTCAAATTATATATATATATTTATTTATTTATTTATTTATTTGACAGATGTATGTCATTCATCCAAATATATATATTAAAAAAATCGATTGTCATGATTTATGAGCTGAAAAGTTCATTACAACAATATTGACGTAATATTAACAACAATATAATTATTAAGGACAATGGTCGTGATACATGCATAGATTAGCCATCTACCTCTCCACTTTACTTTGGAGGTTAAAATTCATAAATTCTTAAAATCACACATCTTCAATGCACTTTTTGCTTAGTCAACTTCATAACATGTACCGTGCATATTTATGTGAGTACGAATGAAATAACACTTATATATTGAATGTGATGAAACATAAAAAACTCGTATATTAAACAGGCAAGTGTCACCTCATCGGTGCTCACATAAGTGTACACAGTGAATGTGCAACATATCTACACTGTATATATATCATATCTTGCACAACTACCGTGAACACTTATGTGATTACCCATGAGGTGACAATTGAATATTGGATGTGATGAAATATAGAAAAATTATACACTCAATATGTAAGTGTCACCTAATCGATACTTACATAAGTGTGTACGATGGGTGCACAATATATCTACATTATATTGATAATATTTATTGGGAGAGTGGATAAAAGAGAGTGATCCCTTAGACGTAAGGCACAAGAATCATGCTTCCTTTTTGGGCTTTTGGAGGTTCGCTTTGCTTTAGATTTCACCCACATTGATTAATGAGCTGCACATGAATGAATGTGGATGGGTACACATCCACAGGTAGATATTAATTTTATCAAATTATTAATTATGGGCTTGTCAAATATTTAAAGATGCGTCGATGTATATAGCTTTTAACTGATCTAACCCCTTTAAATTTTCGAGTTTAAGTAAAAATAAATCTTCCAAGATTTTATGAGCAATAATAATTATATGAAAAGTAGTGCGGATTTCACAGGCAATAGAACCCAAACATGTGCTACACCTAACGGATCACCTTTTAGCTGTCCCTCTAATTAATGGTAACCCAGGAAATAAGTTTGGAGCTTGATCTTATGGTAAAAAAAAATATCACTGTTTTTAGTAAAATAATCAAGATCGGAATGATGTTGGGTGTATTATAGTCCCCTCTATATTGATCATGTATTCACTAATACGAATAATAAATTTTAAACATAGGTAACTTTTAACTCTTAAAATCCAAAACCAAAAAAATTAAGTTTGAACAACTTTCGAGTACTTTCGACGCTGGGATATTAAATAAGGAAAAAAATTTCAAAAGCCATCCCACGAATTGGCCTAGATATGATTTCAGTCATTTATTCATGGAGCGTTGATATGACACCAAACATTGCTGATCTGTCTAGTTGAAGTTGAAAATTACGGCGAAATTCAGACCAAATTTACATAACATTTTACGATTTTATAAATCGAAGAAGGTGGATGCAAGAAAACCATCCGCACATTATCTGTATTAGGGAATTAAGGCACCTTTGTTCACCCTGGCAGACAAGAAAGTTACCTCCCCATATATGATAACTTTTTATCCAGACATGTGCAATGTATGGTATGTTCGGTTTTTCGACTATCACACATTGAATTAACATTGTTATCCAATGGCTTCAGTTTTATTTTATTTTTTTTTATACCAAGACATCGATTTTTTTTATGTAGAAAACATACGCAGTATTGGGAAAAATTGGATATGTAATTTTAAATAAATACGAATTTTTAAAAATATCTTCCTTGTTTTCATATATATTATCCCTACCTTGAAACTACTACTAATATTTATATTAATTTTTCAAAAAAAAAAAGGATACAAAATAACATTTGACTGATCCAAATATCAAAATATCCCCTAATATTACCTTATTGTTTCTATAAAATTTATATGATTACATTTTTATGTAGTGGCAGAATAATACCGAGGTCATCATGAAATGCGTGTATAATTTTAGTCATTGTGCTGTACTTGTATCAATTGTACAATATAATCATGATTGTGGTAGTATATCTCTGTTTTTGAAAATAACATAGCTACGCCTGAATCGATTGCATATGCATGGGTGGATGAGCATCCGACCCTATTTCAATCTTAGGAAGCGAGTTTGGGTAAGTAAATCGCTGTCGCTTGTAATACACATATTGATTTTTCTATCTCGACGCACTTAAGGTGGTAACTCGATTTATTGGAAGATAATCGGATCTCAAGAGAAATGAGATGTTAATCTTAAACACTATTCTAAGAAAGCATCCAAAGATGAACATTTATCAATACATGTGTGGTTCGTTGATTTTTCAATATATCTTATATGTATTAATAAATATTCACCTTTATATATAATACAAAGTTGAGATAATATCCCAAAAGAAACTTGAAACTTCCCTCGACCTCAATCGGTTAGACGATTTTGTGATGAACTAATGGAATAGTTTGTATGTTTCAGTTTTTTATGAGCAAGAATTTAATTCGAAGTTTTACTCGATTTTTGTTGTTAACACCCTGGTTTGAAATGACAGATGAATATAATCAGTATTATGTTTTTATTAAACTTAACAAGCGGAACTTGATTGTCCTAACAAACTCGACCCAAATAGAACAGTTGCAATCTTTGTACAGTTCTTTCATTTTTGTGAATTATATGTTAGTCAACAAACATGTGAACGGACCCGCCCACATTCCAAACGTATTATTGCACATAAGCCATGTTTGCTCACAATGAGAATGGGCAAAAATCAGGGTTACTTTTATAAATTGGTAAAATCCATTTCGTACGATTTTTGTCCAAAAGAGAGATAACAAAATTAATTTAATCTTAACCTTGTATTAAAGTTCTGGACACCCTTTTTGGGACTTTGTTTTTCATATATTGAGTGATCAACGTCATATTTTTTTTATCTAAAACTACTATTTGGCCACAATTTTGGCTATACTCCAATTGTGTATCGATAAGAAAAACAAGAACAGGCGGAAGACATTCTAGAATTAGTGTAAACAACCTTGGCCACACGATACATAGTGAACTTAATTGTCGGTTAAACTGTGACCTAAGGACAGAAATGTGAATTCGAGACCTCAAGACTCTTGTCTGCACGTGCCAGCTTCTCACGTGCTAACATTGGTCCACGTATACATTTCAACGATTGGGCGAGTTTGACACCTAAATAATGGGTGGATTTTTGTCAATATAAAAAATCTTGAGCTTATATAATTATTATACATATTTCTCGTATGATCTGTTTACTGGGTTTCAGTCCACGCATTTTGCTCATGCCCATTTCAGCTTTTAGTTGGTTGGGGCTGTCACTTAAGAAAATATATATGTGTGTGTGTGTGTGTATATATATATATACATATATATTTAAAATAATTGAAGGAAACTTTGCAGGGAAGGGAGGCACCGAACGTGTAAATTGGAAAAAATCAGTCCCTTTGACTGCAAGCAAATCACAAACTTTTGGACACACTTAATATTTTATTTTCATTTCGTATCTTGGCATGTACTGCAATTTAGAATAATAAAAACTCTTTCTGCAATGGAAGATTTTTTTTTTATATACAAGAAACATTTGTTTCATAAGATAGTTTAGACAGAGTTTTGGTTATATAATTACTAAATTTTGTTGTTTCTCGCTGTAATGTTGACATGACATTTTGTTGATATGCCCAGTGTTATTTCATCACCTCAAAAAAATTTAAAAAATTGGTCCATAGGAGGACAAAAAAAAAAACCCGTGTCGATGAATTTGCACAATCAATTTTGCTCTTTTCCAGCATTTTTGCATAAAAAATAAAATACGGTGCGGTATAATCTTTCGTGGTTTACCTGGATTAATGTGATCATTATTTTTTAATAATGCTTAAGAAAGGTAGCAAATAAAGATGACCAAAGCGATCAAGGGCCGTGAATCATGAATAGAAGTGCATGCACTTAATTGACATCGAGCCCATCCCACCAGAGTCGAGTTACCACTTTTCACTTTTCAGACAGATTTAAATCCCTTGTTTTGGTGTTGAATGTATATTTGTTTAGCCGATAACTAATTCCTGTTTTGGAGTAAACTTCAAGCAATAGAAAGTCATGTCCAGAGCGCAGCATGAGTTGATTATATACACATAATACGTGGGATGGGCTGTCCATTCTTGGATACGATAATCCCTGTTCTACAGTCTTTGCCCCATTTCGTGTCGACTTGGCTGGAAAATGACGCCCAAGTTGATTGGAGATCAGATATACCTCGTCGTATGGATGATTTTCGATGAAATTATATATATTGATGAATAAACTTTTATTAATGACCCAATCGACAAATAATAATTGGGTCTCACGGTAAATATTAGTTGGAACTAATAGCATGTTTGACAGAGCTCATAAAATCTCTCAAACAATTTATAAGCTCTGAAATTTTGTTTGATAATATATTTTTTTTAAAATAACTTATAAAATGTCAAAATAAGTTGTTTGATAGAGTTGTTTTACAAACAATTTTTTTTTAAATTTGAATGTCTTTTAAAAATGAAATTATACTAATATATTTTACAACATCTATCAAGTACTATTGTCTAACATAACATATAGATTGATTAATAGTCAATGATAATTAAAAATAGCAATGTGTATCAATTTCACGATCAATTTCACGATGTTATGTCCTTTAATGATTATCTTTACAAAAAGATCTTATAATATCAAACATATCAACAATTTTAAGCTTCATTATGTTATTTTATACAAATATTTGGACAAATTATTTTTAAAATAAGATTATATAACTTATAAGCTCTTAATATTTTAGATACAAGCTCCTAAAATGAAAATCTATAAGCTTTTTTAAATATATATATTGATATTTGAATACATATTTTAAGATATATTTGGGTTTTTTCTATGCACTCTCAAGCAAAGTTTCATAGCATGAGATTTCATGATTTGGAAACTTCCTCGTGTATATGTTACAAAAGCAAAAACAAAAGGAAAGTCTCAAATCTTGAATCCCCGCCTCAGAAAGAGTGAATAAATCATTAATTCGAAGGTAATATTATTGATTCTCTTTTTCTGATTTGTTCCCATTTTTATACTTGTCCTTAATCCGCCATGCTTCCCACCATTACTCCACCCCGATAAGGAAACTAGACTGGTTTGGTAAATCATACCAACAACGTCTTATTGTCAGCTAGATTAATTCATCAACTCTTGACTTTGATTTCGGAGAGGACCGATAATTTCTTAAAATTTTACGAGTGATTTTTTTAATAATAAAATTAATGTTTCGGCCGCACTAATTCTTCACAAACTGGATCTTTCCTTTCGCTTCTATAAATACATATGTGGGGCTATCTAGTATTATATATAATAATTTTTGTAAAAAAAATTTTGGACCCCAAAAAAAGAATGGACCTGAGTCATTGGACTCATTTGACTCCAAATAAGCACGGCCTGCTTGCAATTATGCATTTGTTTGGCTTCATTGATCATGATTATGCAAACGAATTTGGGATGGAAAATCCATGGCTTTGCAGTCATGATGGCTCGGAAGTCCTCAAAGAAGGTACCAACCTTCAACACCTGAAGTTGAGTTTCTAGCTGTAACTTCATTTGTCCCTTTAGCAGTTTGGGCGAGACATTCTTGCCAAGCAACGGAGAGCTACTCCGATTTACAGTAACCATGGTTCAACGATTCCGCTTCCAAGAATCGTGTTCTGCATGGAGAAGCAAGAAGATTGATATGGAACTTCCCTTCTTAAGAGATAGAGTAATAAATCTCATCTATGTAGAAGAAAATATCAGGTGGTCTAAGCAATGGATCATACTTTTTTACATGTCTGAGATAGTTTCAGATATTTTATTTGTTTTTGTTTTTGTTTTTTTTCTCATTAATGAAAATAAACTTTGTTTTTCTCCTTGAAAGGGATATATGCCTAAAGACAGGCACAGTAGCAGCAAATTATGCACTTTATCTACTGCCCTGTTTCAGCTTCATAATTACGGAAAAAATAGACATTTGATCAGGATTTGATCACCCGTAGAGTTTGTGCTTGAAGTGAAATGGGATGCCTTATATCCCCAATGTGAAGTGCATGCTCTCCCATCTGAATCCGCCGAATTCCCGCCCTATCCACCACACTTAGATGCTTACAAACATGAATGTTAACAACAACTTGTCGTTGCCCTCCTGCAGGCACGCTCACTTTCTCGAAAGCAACCAATTGTTTGCTCGGCGCCCAAAGTGCTTCTGGTGGAGATGAGTACACGAGCAATGTATGGGAACCATCTTTTGAGCCTGTGTTTTTTACATCCACAGATAAGCTAAGGGAGAGCCTGTTACATCTAGCATGAGTCACTCGGATTGCCCTGCTTGAAACGACGGTGGAATTCAAGTGGTGGCGGCCATCTATAGGAATGGATACCACCTTTGGACCATCCACAATCGTGTGCACGAAGCTCGTGTAGCTCAGTCCGTGCCCAAATGGATATGCCACAGGTCCTTTGTAGAACCTGTAACTCCTTCCAGGATAGTTTCTTGACGGATCCGACCTCATGTCCATGATTGTCATTGGTAAGTTGTTGAGGTATTCTTGTTTGTACCAAGTCATCGGAAGCTTTCCACCTAAATTAATCCCATCAAATATCAATATTTCAGAAGGATCAAGTCCCAGCCAGACACAAAGTTCTTTCCATACCTGGATTGTGTGTTCCGAACAAAACATCGGCAATGGCGGCTCCACCAGCTTGCCCCGGATAGCCAACCCACAATATCGACTGGATTTTGGGATATTTTTTGGCAAATGATACATCGACCGGACCACCGCTCATTAATACCAAAATTATTGGACCCTTTGAGGCAGCGGCAACCTTTGATATGAGCTCTTGTTGGCGACCTGGTAGCATCAGTCCTGCCCTGTCTCTAAACTCTGCCTCAATAGATTGATCCAGTCCCATTACCATAATAGTTGCATCCGCCTGGAGTGCAGCTCTAATGGCTCCACCAAACAGCACATCACTAGAGCAAGCGACATCCACACAACCCGGTTGATGAATTGTTCTCGTGTACTTTGTTATACCATGTAATGGAGTAGTGTATTCACATGCAACACCTACACATTTTTCACAGAAAAATTTAGCCCCTACTTTTAGATGAAAGCTCAAAAATATAATTGAGTGATCTTTATTACCAGCATAATTGCCAATCATGGTGACTGTGACATCTGAATTTGGCCCAATAACAGCGATGGGACGGTGCTTTCTTGGAGAAAGCGGCAGCGAAGGCCCTTCATTTTTCAGCAAAACAATGCCCTGTCTCGCTGCTTCCAAGGCCAGCTCTCGGTGTGCGGGGCTGCACACGTCTTTCGGGCCAAGTTTACCATACGGATGCGCTGATGGTTCTCCATCGAACATTCCCAGTCTCATTTGAACCGAGATAGAGTTAGCCAATGCGCCATTAATTTCTTCTTCGTTTAACAGCCCTTTCCGCACCGCATTCTCCGTGTGCACAGCCAGAAAAGGCCCACAGTCCAAGTCCAAACCTGGAATTCATAAAATCTACAGCATTATCAACCAAATTATGGCTAAATGTTGTTTGTTCCAAGTACTAACAAACCTGCTTTGATTGCATCAGCTGCTGCTGCTTCTGGTGTCGACGTATAATGCTGATTATCATACAAAACACCCACCGAGTCACAGTCCGAAACAATATACCCGTTAAGACGCCAGGCACCTCTTACCGTTCCCCTGAGAAGTCCGGGGTCCGCGCAGGTCGGAATACCATTTACTTGATTGTATGAACACATCACACTTGCAACCTTACCCTCCATTACACAACTCTTGAATGGTACATCGAATGTATCCTCGAGATCTTGCTTGCTTACCTGAACAATTCAAAAACCGTTCTTTACGTGTAATCGATCCCAGCTTGGTTTAAAGGAATATGGATTCTGCTCTTGGATTATAAAATAACAGCAGTGCCTCTTTTTGATAACTAACAAAGCTAATGGGACTTCTTGGGAAGACTCTCCTCATTAGATTAGCATCCATAAAATTAAGTGTTAACCATGCTAAACTTAATAGTATAATCACCTCCAATAATAAGTTGAGGCATTGGACGAAGAATTCTTGATTATTATTACTTTAATTTGACTAATTTTCTGCCCTCTCATAAATATAAGAATAATTGTCTCTTGATGATATATCTATACATGTTTTAACTCAATACTATATGCTTAAATGATGGACGTTATACATATTAATTAAAAATTATCTTGCATGCATGTGAACAATAATACTGTATTAAATTTACATGCATTAAGTCGAATGCAAATCAAATATTAGCGACAAAATTCAGTACATCATATCATAAAGTTTATGGTATAATATATAAATCATCATTAAAAATGGTTTTGATTTTGTTTTTGTTTCTTTAAAAAATAGTTTCGATTTCGATTTACAATTTCAAATTAATAATGGCCGAGTAAACAAATATTGAGCCTCGTGAATTGGACTCACCTCAATTTTTTTTTAGAAACCCAACATGAATCATAAATTCAGTACCAAAATAATAAATTAGTGGAAAAAGATAAGGAGTGGGTCTCTTATGAGACGATCTCACGAATTTTTATATCTATCGATATTCGTTATAAAAAATAATAATCTTAGTATAAAAAGTAATACTTTTTCATTGATGACCCAAATAAGAGATTCGTATAACAAAATACGTCACGTGAGACCGTTTTTTTTACCGATGATAAAGAGAATTGGAAAGTGGGGCGTAAAAGTCATAAATTGTCAGAAAAGCAATATCATGTCTAATAAAGAAACAACATGGCCCATGAATTTGACGTATCATTCCATACCTTGGCATTAAAATGGAATCTATCCACCCCACTCCAGTTGTCGAGGTCGTACGCCGTGTAATGCTTGCAACATGCCGCCACCTTCAGCCGGTCGCCGGCGTCAGTTCCCTGTAACCCCTTGACATAGCTCGCTGCGTAAACACCAGCTACCATCGGGTCCTCACCCGGAGTTTCCTGCCCACGGCCCCATCTCGGGTCACGGAATATGTTGATGTTTGGGCTCCAATATGTCAGGCCAGCAGCACCGCCATTGTACATGGCTCGGGCCTCGTCCGATACGACCTATTGATTGAATATACAGTGAATATGTCCTCGAATATTTGGTTTGTATGGATTAATCTACATGACAATAAATTAATTATTTCGAACTATGTCTTCGGTATGGTTAAAATATTTGATTGGGATTAAATACTTAATTAACTCGAATTAACATCCCAATTAACCGGCACAGTGAGTCATGAATGGGAATTATACATTGTAGACCAATGGGGCAAACCGAGCCCACTGACATAATCTAAAAACGTAGCAGCTGATTGGTGGCAACTTGCAAATAAATTTGTTTGTACCTTTTTCTTGAAAATGTGTACTCTAATCCTGACAGCTTTTCTTGCACACTCTCAGAAAAAAGGGCGTGTTCCATACGCGCAGATATCCAAGAGTGACAAAGTTTAATGCTGTAAATGTAATTTTAAATAATTTTTATTTGGAATTTACACTGGCATAGAATCAGTGAAAATGATTTTTGAAAAAATTGGTTTCCAAAGGAAATATATATTCGCTGCCTATTATATAACTTTTTTATTATTAAATATGCTAATTATTGATGATGTCTGAAGGTAACGAGACATCATCTATGACATTTGCATTACTCCGATAACATACGACACACGCACACCATAAAAGCATGCCAGAAATTCCCATGATACTCTGGAAAGGACTTGGATCGTTCTATCGGGTCATGTCATGTCGTACTCAACTCATAATGTCAAAATATTTACAAAAACTGTAATCTAATCAAACTTTAGAAAATCAAAGGTTAATGAATAATTTTACTTACTTTTCCAATCTGCCTCCCACAAGGAAGCATTGAAAGAGGCAGCGGTGGTGATGACCTGCGGGAAGCTGGTGGCGCCGGGGAATTCGCCACCGAATCTCGTCCCCGGCCCCACATTGGAGACTCCATGGAGCGCCTCCGACCACCACTCGTACCTGTCGATCCCCAGCCGCGGCACGGCGGCTGCATTGTTGACAAGCAGCCTAACTTTCTCTTGTAATGTCAAGCGCCCCAGTAAATCCTTCACTCTGTCAGCTATGGTTAAATCTGCTCGGCAGAATGGTAATCTTTTGTTGGCTGAATCTCTCGAGCTGCAGGCGAAAGGCTGCCGGGCCTCGGTAATGGTGAAAGTTAGCAATTGGAGACATAAGAAAACAAAGCAAAAGATGGCGCTTGACCTCCTCATTTTTTTGAAGGGAAATTACTCCTGTTACATGAGGTTATATATGAAAGTGGTGGGATGTGTGTGTGTATATATATATAGCATGATACACGTACATTATACGTAATATCAATTATATTATAAAAATAAAAAAATTAATTTTTAAAAAAACAATTTGAGTAATTTAATCATTTATTTGAGCTTAATTTCTTATCACTATTAGACGATTTATAAGAACTTATATAACTTACTTTTTTATGTTATATATTAAATTATAATGCACATAATATATAGAACAAAATGAACTGAAATAAAATTTTTTAAAAATAATTTATTCAAACACCACGTATAAATCATAATAATCTAAAAATTAACCAAATTATGGATTTTATCAATATATAAATCATAATCTACAAAAGCTACTAAAGACAAATAATTATCAATTTAAAATCACTGTGACTAACTCATAAAAAATATATTAAAACAAATGAAATAGTAATATTGATAGTAAAATATAACTCATAATATTTAATTTAACCTCCTAAATAATTTTTTTATTTTTTATTTTTATAATTATATATCATGAATAATAAATTTTATATATCGATATTTCGTAGACCAACATTGATGACTAATAATTTCTTGTTAAATAAGTTTTAAAATAATAAATAAATAAACATATGTAAAGAAAGAGTAGTTCTATTGTGAGACGGTCTCACGAATCTTTATCTATGTGAAACAGTATTCATAATAAAAATAATACTCGTAGCATAAAAAAATACTTTTTCATGGATGACCCAAAAAAGAGATATGTATCACAAAATACGACTTGTGAGATCGTCTCACACGAGTTTTTGCCGTAAAGAAATGCACATTCAAATAAGATTATATGATAAATATCAAATAAACTCATACAATAATTATTAAATATAGATTTTAAACTATCGATATGATTTTCACCATTAAAATTTGAAATGTAACAAAAGAAATAAACTTTCATATATTTTTTTGTGATACTATAATTTATTAATTAATTAGAAATTTCACTAAAAAATATAATTACAAAATTACAATAAATCATTGGAAAAAAATGTAGAGAGAAAGTTAAAAGGATAAAACAATATCATTGCACAATTAGAAAACAATATCATTTATACACACTTTATATAATTACAAAAATACAATAAAATCATTGGAAAAAAATGTAGAGGAAAAATTAAAATGATAAAACATTTAAATATACTATAAAGATGAATTATTTCATAAATTAATATAGGAGTTACATTCTATTTTTGAAGTGTGTATAGAAGGTTAATTTTGTCATTGCACAATTGGAAAACAAGTGTGTATAGAAGGTTAATTTTGTCATTGCACAATTGAAAAACAATGTTCTTTATCTACACTTTTATAGGTATATAGATATAGATATATATTAACGGTGAGTTATGTGAGCCGAAACCATTTTTCGGGTTAAAATTTGGGGAGTTCTATACTCGTTTTTCGTAAAACAACTAAAATTATATACGTATAATTTTTTCTAAGAGTATTAATTTAATGTATTATCCGTTTCATTGGAAGTGGTGAAGGATGATGTAAAATTACAGCTTTGCTTTTGCTATTCTCGTCATTATTCAGTTCAACTTCTTCAAGAAATTCTAAAACAATATTTTATTCTATACTTTTTTTCGTTTTTCTTTAGGGTAAAGTGAGCAAGTTGCACATAAATATGGCACGAACCTTTATGATGTCATTTATTGTGAAGTTTATTTGACTTTATTTATTTGAAATCATGTAATACTTGTCTATAAGAGAATGTCGTCAGCACTGGACTTGAATAGATCGGGCGGTTCCACTAGGTGTAAGATTTAAGCAATGTTCACGTACTTCTTTCAAGTATCCAATCCTTTACGTCTCGTCTGCCATCATTTTACGAATGAAACATATACCGGATAAAATTGATAGAGAACAAAAATTAAGAATATCACGTTCCAGGTTTTTAACATGTGATTATACAATAAGCTCCACTGGAAAATAAATATAGAACAAAATAACAAAATTAAGAATATCGCTGATGCGATCCGGGTGAATCGAGTGAGAGGAGTCGGGACAATCCATCGGATCTGATTTGTGTTTTGTTTAAGGAAATGAGCAAGGAGATGAATCTGTGAGCTATAACTTCCACTGTGACATGCAAACAAGGAGATGAACTCGTGAATGAGCGTCGGAGGGGTGTCCGACGTGACCACTACGATGCTTAAGTCAGCAGGTGAAGATGAATGAGAATGACAATATATGTGAAGATATATGTAAATGCCAAGAGCCTCGAATCAAGAAATATTTCTCCTCGTTTATGGAATACATATCTGCTATTTATAGGAGAAAATGTGATATGTACCTTGTTTTCAGTGCATACTTGCCACTTGATCATTCTAGATGTTGACTTCCTGTCATGCCACCCTACTCTTCCATCATGTCACATCAATAGGATTCTGTCAGTTACGCTTCTTGAGACAAGATCTTATCTTCTAAAACACTCGAGTGCGGCGTTGTTATCGAGGTAGCCCGGGTAGAATGCCTCCCGGGTGCTTATATGAGAGCCCGGGCTTCTGGTTGCCCGTGGAGTAGAGCCCGGGCATCTCCTTGCCCGGCTATTGAAGAAAACACTCTGCATCTTGTCACTGTTTTGGGAATCCATTTAATATCCCAGGTCATCCATGACCCGGGCTCTTATGAGGTATCATCAATCGCATTCTACGTTTCCAAAATGTTATTATACAATAAGCTCCACTGGTAATTATTAAGTACATGTTCTCGTTTTATGAAAATGATTGAGTCGATTTATAATAAAAATCTAACGTAACCCCTTAGGAACCATTTTAATTAGAAGTCATTTTATATCAATAATTTCAGATGGAGATATTTTATAGGCATCGACTCTTTTAAAATGTGAAGTTTTTATCATGATACGACCCAATTGATCAACCAATATTGGAAATCTAAAGTCATATTCAAGAAGTGAGCAACTTCTGACGTGAAGGTAAGAAGGGAGACGGACAGGGAGAAGAATAGGTTATTTATTCTGTCTTTCTTTTCCTCTCGATCGCAAAATAAATTGGTTCAGTACTAATTTTTGGCTTTAAATTATCCTTTTTTTGGGCACTGTTATTGTTTCTCGGGCCATTAATCAGATTTCTATCGTTTTCTCCATTCTATGTCGGTCTTTAATTAGTGGCTTGTTTGATGTTTAAGCCTAAACATTTGATTTTGGAGTAGGTCTTTTGTGAGACGGTTTCACGAATTTTTATCTGTGAGACGACTCAACCCTGCCGATATTCACAATAAAAAGTAATACTCTTAGTATAAAAAAGTAATACTTTTTCATGGATGACCCAAATAAGAGATCCGTCTCACAAAATACGACTCGTGAGACCGTCTCACAAAATACGACTCGTGAGACCGTCTCACAAAATACGACTCGTGAGACCGTCTCACATAAGTTTTTGTCATAAATTTAAATCCACGATTTCAAACACATCGCATTTAATTTTGTTTATTTCCAGTTATGTGTAACAATAGTTGGACGCTTTCAATTTCCATTTAGCGGAATAATTAACGAATATTATAGATGACTAGAAATCAAAACATATTAGATCCAATATTAAAAAATTTTCATTTTGTGCTAATCAAGAAACAAGGCATCGACAAAGATTTTTTGCCGGGTTCGGGTTGGCGTTAACACAAACCCCGGATCCACAACCGGATCCGCGGCAGTAGCCGTTACATTTATAGGTATCTTCTTCATTTCTGTAGTTACAAGAACCAATGTAGTAGCGGCCTCCTTCACAGTTAACATACCCTTCTACATAAATATGATTAGCACCTGCAAACAAATTGAAGAACAATAATTCATGCAAACACAAATTAGAAAGACTTAAAAAATAAATCATTTTCAATGTTTTTTTTTTATTTTTACTTATTTGTATTATTAATTTTAGTCATTTAATTATTTTTTTCCCGATTTAATTATAACACCGGAGATTTTGTAAATAAAAGATTTTTGTCGAAAATTTCCAAATTTCTTCCAGAAAGACAAAAGCTTTTGATGAAAGAAATAGTAATAAAAAGAAATGCAAAAACTTGTGTGAGACGGTTTTACATGTCATATTTTGTGAGACGGATATCTTATTTGGATAATCCATGAAAAAGTACTACTTTTTATGCTAAAAGTACTACTTTTTATTGTGAATATCGGTAGTGTTGATCCGTCTCACATATAAAAATTCGTGGACCGTCTCACAAAAGACCTACTCAAAAAAAAAAAATACACACCTATTGAAAGCGTAATCACAAATATGATAAAGAACTGCGAAGCCCTATAGTTTGCCATTTTTAATGCTCTCCAAAAGTTTGTGTTGTTTGTATATGAAAGGTTGATTTTTTTTAAAATTTTTATTTTATGAGCTGGTGCCGTGTTTAAATAGATACATCTGGTTTTTGCTTAAATTTTAAAATGGAAAGTTCAATTATATATTACGTATAAATTGATAAATATTTCATGATTTCATAGACATAAACAGGTAATTAATAATTACGTATCGACGAATAGGCAAACAAATCAATATTTGGCCCTACAGAATATTGGTTAACCATTTGGGCCTTCCGTGATTCCGATGGACGATTTGGGCCCATTTAGATCGAAATTTTCTTGGTTAAAGGTTTTTAGCTCCGAAAGTTGACAAATTCTACTCTAAATCTAAAACAATAAATGTTCTTTTGAATTAAAAAATTTGCCCTATCGATGCAATAAATACGTTGGCGCCATTTTCAAGACGAATGGTTGGTTATATAAATTGGGATTCATCTTTAATGCATCTCACGTATAAAAGTTTGGCCCATTCAATGAGAGCATCCTTACAAACGATTAGTGCATTTTGACTAACATTTATTGATAAAATGCACTTATTCATCTAATCTAATCTAATTATGATTTTTGTTATACGGTCTCACATGTCTATTTTCGCGAAACAGTCATCTATCTTCATGATTAAACAGAAAAGTTATATTTTTCATGATTCGAATCGGTTGGAGATCAATATCACATTAACTAGTTTGATACAAAAATTTAAAACCATAATATAGCAAAGAGTCGTAGAACGATAATGCTAGATCCGTCCCCGTCCAATCCATAATGAAGTAAAATTGGCATGAATTGCGCATGAGGATCCTTTGGGACGTATTGTACAGATATATCCAGCGATTTCGCTCGATTCAGCTTAGTTAGTGCACCTTCACATGTTTACTTAATTGAGTAAAATTGGCATGAGATGCACATGAAGCTCAGTTGGGAGTCAAAGATTTATAAAATGTCCGCTGAATTAATTAAAACTGGCATGAATCACACGAGGTTTATTTGGGAATTATCATAAAGGATACTTTTGGATTAAGGATCTAAATATAAATATTTCTATAGGCAACTTGCTTTTGGTCAACTCAACGGCACGTTGCGGTCCAGCTCATTCCCAACTTCCTGCTTCCCTATACGGGTAACCATTACCCACCAAATCTATTTAATTTAATTTAATTTAATTTTTTTGTTTAATATAGAAATTTGATTCGTATTTTATAAAAATTCTGTTATTTGATTCGTACGGTTTGGTTTCGATTATTTCGATTGACAAAAACTTGTGTGAAGACAGTCTCACGGGTCGTATTTTGTGAGACAGGATCTCTTATTTGAGTCATCCATGAAAAAAATTACTTTTTATGCTTAGGCTGTGTTTGGTTCATGGGATTAGGTGAGTTTATGATTATTAAACTCACCTAATCAAGTGTTTGGTACGATTTTTATTTAACCAACTCAATCTCTCCTATAAATGATTAGGTTATATTAGGTAGGTTAAAATAATACCTACTCACCCCCTAGGATTATTTAACCCACTCTTAATCCATCATATTTTTCCAATTTTACCCTTCTCCTAAATCCAAACTCACCACCACTTCCTTCCACCAACCCCTGCCGCCGGCCGACCGCCGACTGCCGCCGATCGCATCCGCCACTTCCGGCCGTCCGACCGCCGCCGCCACTTCCGGCCTACCACCGCCGTCGCTTCCGGCCGACCGCCGCCACTGATTTCGGCTGACCGCCGACGTTTCCGACCGACCGGCCGCCACCACCAGCCGACCGCCGCCCCCCGCCGACACACAAATAGAAGGGCAATTTTGTCAATTCATCAAAAAATTATTAATTATCACATTCTTATCCATCGTACCAAACATAGTATTATTTTATCATTATATATTATATTTCTACTTCAATCATTTTTTTTATCATTTCTCTCTTAATCATTTCATTATATATCCTCCAAACCAAAGGCAGCCTAAAAGTATTACTTTTTATTGTGAAAATATCAGTAGGGTTGACCCGTCTCACAGATAAATATTTGTGAGACCGTCTCACAAGAGACCTACTCATTTCGATTTACTCAATTCAATTTTGGTTATTTTTAAAAAACTAAATAAACCAAAATAACCAAATAAACTTCGATATATATAAATTATAAAGTAAGAGAACGTCCTTTTTTTAAAATCCAATTTTTGTATAAATTGCCGTCGAGCTAGGCTTCTAGGCCCCGCCCCCACTTTGGTTATCGGTTGCCATCATATGGGCTAGGGATCAAAATATAAATATTATATTTGATGAATTCACCCCCACGTCACGGTCAAGCTTATTTTATATAAATTCCACAAAACTCGTAAATTTGATGAGAGTAGGAAAGAAACAAAGAGCCAGGGAGAGAAAAAAAAACAAATATATCATTTTAATTTAATATTTATATTTGTTTTGAAAAGAATGAGTGATACTGCGTTGTTGATATCTGATTTAAGATCATATTCTGGAGAAATATTTGCATGCAGAATATGCCATGAAGAAGATTTTCAAAGATTGGAGGCTCCTTGTGCTTGTTCTGGGACAGTTAAGGTGTATTTCCCATAAAATTTCTCTTTTTTTTTCAATCATACAATAAGCTCCAAATTTAATGTTAGTATTATTGATTAATCTTATTTGAAGGTATATTTCCCAGAAAGTTTCTCTGTTTTTTTTTTTAAAAAAATCATAAATTAAGCTTCATGTTTATTGTTATTAGTGAGTAACAATCATTTAACAGGTAAAGTTTCCCCGAAAATTTCTTTGTTTTTAATCAGGCAGTAAGCTCCAAATTTAATGTTATTATACATTTTTATGCAGTAGTGTATTTTGGAGAAAATTTCTCTGTTTATATTTCATCCATTCAGTTTCGAATTTAATGTTATTGATTTTTATTGAATAATATCTGATAGATTATTTGATTCTTTTCTTCTCTGTTTGAAGTTTGCACACAGAGATTGCATTCAGAGGTGGTGCAATGAAAAGGGAAACACAACTTGTGAAATCTGCTTAGAGGTGCCCATATATTTATTTTATGTTCAGTTCGTAATCATTCTCACGCCCTCGACCTCGAAGCGAGGGCATTGTGTAGCAACTAATTCCTTTCCGTCTTTATTCTAAAAGGATATGAAAAAGGTTTAACGAAATTACTATAGAAGTCGATTGTAACAGATATCTGTTTTAAACCGATATCGGACGATATATTACTATCATCACATCGATTCAAGATTTTTATCACTGGGATTTTTCTATTTTTCTTTGTAATGAAATGGTTTTAATTATTGTGGATTTTTTCATTTCGAAACAGTGTGTTATAGATGAGCATATCAATCATGCAAGGCAAAGGAATTGTTTTTTATATGTCTCTTTCCCAGCAAACTGGCTTTCTTGGACTATAATAAAGCTGCTTTCTTTTTATATATTTTGCAAAGAATGGGACATTTCTTCTATCTTATCTGTATCTGTGTGAACTTGAGAACAATCTTAAGCTACGCAACGCCATGCATAGCTTTTAATTTAAAGGGCTGTTGGAGTTGACGTAATTTGATTAAAAATCGATATATTTTGAAATATTTTATTGCAGAAATTTGAATCTGGGTATACATCTCCACCTCAGAAAACACAATTAAATGATACAACAGTGACAATAAGGTATTCAATTTTGTCCTTTTCTTTTCTTTAAATATACATATTTTGGTTATTTTTAATATATCTGGATATAATTTAATATTGTGCTGCATATAGGTTTAGTTTGGAAGACTCGAGAACTGGGGCAGATCAACAAAATGATGAAGAAATTCTTGAAAATGCAGCTGATCATAAAAGTGCTACTTACTGCAGATCAGTGGCTCTAGTTGTTAGTCTATTTTTCATACTTGTATCTCAATTTTTGAGGTCAAATTTAAAAAAAAATCATATATTCGTTTTAAAATATGACAGTTGTGTTGTAAGAAAACTCATACATAAGGCGATGTGTACTATTTTCATGGTTTCACTTGAGAAAGAGGCTAGCTGGCATTAACAGAATCAGGATTTTCGAATGACTGGTGAAACTAGATTCTTAATTTCAAGAAATCCTAATAGGGTCGAAGTCGTGTTTTTGTGAATATGTAATAAATAAATATTTTTTGAATCTATGAAGATATTAATGGAGAGATGAAGATCAATCTCTTACTGCCTTCTTTAGTTCTCCCCTCTGCTAGCTTATGCTAGAAATTTGTATATCTTGTGACAGTCTGTAGTTGTTTAAGACGAGCTGCCATATAATTCAAATTACGTATGAGAAAAAATGTCCAAATCACGCCAGTTGATTCCACGGTGTTGAACTATAATTTTGATGCAGATGAAAATGACTTAAAGAGAATATCTCCAGATTTTTTTATTATTGTATTTTTCATGATTTTGCTGCCTTATTTGCCATATCCTCTTCTCATATTTGCAGTTCACCGCTCTGCTTCTGACCAGACATATATATGTTGTCCTCGCCGTCGGGGGACACCCGTTTTCACTTCTTACTGTAAGTGCCTGTCCTCCTACCCTTTGAATTGATCTCTAGTATATGTTCACAAACTGATTGAGCTTTTTTGGCTAAAATACATATGCAGATGTTAATAGTCAAGATTAGTGGCATGCTTTTTCCAATGTACATTCTGCTTCGGATTTTTACGGCATTGCTAGATCCTGTGAGGCATCATAGTCAGGTAATTCTTCCGGAATTCTGTAAGAATTATTAACAATTTGCTTGTGATATTTCATGAACCACATGTTAGAACAGATTACATTCGCAATCATCGAACAGCAAACCTAATATTGATTGTAAAACGAACAAAGTGGCACCAGTATCTTCTGTTGAATTAGAGAATCCAAGAGTTGAATTTGTGTTGCTTGTTTCAGAATCCGGAAATGGGCATGTAAGGGGGAACGAAGACAATCAAGAAAAGAGTAGCGCAACACATTTTACAACGTTGATCAACTCGTGTCTTTGGTTTTACATCTTGTACTCGTAATAATAATTATTGTTGAAGAACAAACAAGAATGTATAAATTTTGTTTAGCTATACATAAGTATGTGATGCAAATTCAGAGATTGAACAGAAAATTTTGCAACCCGGCTCAATTACAGAACTGAAACGAAGAATGTTAGGAGCGTGATTTCTTACACAAGGAAAGATGGAATCATGAAGCAAAGCTAATCTCTGCAGTGTTGTACATGGTTTCTAGTATTGTTCTAGAAGCAACTTTCCTCGATTCTGCAGGTTGAAAGAGTCGACAACAGCTGTTTTAGAGAAAGACTCGCAGTCTTTGTTAGCTGCAACTTTCAAGAAGTTTTGGATGACCAATGATATATCATCTTCTCAACTTTGAATGGGGAAGTTGACTCCCGAACTTTTGCCATGACTTCCTACTTCCAACTTCATAGACATTTTTGCTGCCCTTTGCAGTACCGCATCAGGAAGTCCTGGAAAATGGTGCTAATAATGAAACAACAATATCGAGGAAGAAAAAATATAGGATAAATGAAAAGCAGCAGAAAACATGTTACTGTCTTGTGATCAAATTAATGAAAAGTACATCAGTCATAGGAAAGGTAGAATTAAAGATCATGCAGGAATATTTTCATATGGTAAATAATTGGGTAGAAAATGAAAATTCTTGCAAAGAAGTTCAAACGCTTGAACCTAAAATTTCCTGGTTTGAAAGTTTCCGGTTTTCTTATTTAAAAGGACACATAGTTCTTCACGTATTTCAAATGCCGTTCAGGGCACATGCCATTCCTGAATTTGCATGTAGAGGAAGATAAATTACTCTAAACCCGTGATTTCTTTCGCATCTTGGCATGCCATATGACAGAGGGAGACCTGTGCAGACGTTAAAAATGCAGTTTTTAAGTCGATACACAGTCTATAAATCATCTTCATCATGATAAGTGAGTTTTCTTAAATTATTTACCATAATAGCATTGGTACTTCAATAATATATTACTTTAGAATACAAAATTTTATGCGTGAGTTGCATAAATCAAGAACTTACACACGCTATTAACATGCCTCAACTAGAATCATATAAATAGTATTAACGAGCATTCAATAACATCTCCAAAGGTCTTTCGATGCACTAGGGTGAACAAATCTAAATTTTCATTTTTAAAACACAAGTCCACATACTTTGTGATTTTTTTGGTGCTCAATTGCTAATTTTTTTTGAGCATGTCCGCAACTTGATTCTCTGAACGGATATGTAAGCTTTATTTCTCCAATCTTCTCAGCTTCTCTAATTGCATGATATTTAACATTTATATGCTTGGTTCTTCCATGTTGCACGGGATTTTTTGCAATGGATATTGCCGATTTATTATCAACCCATATTGTTGTTGCTTGCTCTTGAGGGTGGCAAAGATCTGATAGATCGATTTTCTAAGCCAGAGAGTTTGATTTGCTGCATTAATTTTCAGCTGAGATATACTCAGCTTCTGCAGAAGATTGAGACCTCTTGTTTCTTCGAGTTCTGGGAAATAACTCCACTTCCAAAAGAAAACATATCCAGACTACCAGCCCAATGGCTATCTGCAAAACCTGGAAGGTTTCCACTTTCAAGTTTGCTAAACCAAATTATCCCAAAATCACTAGTCCCTTTGATGTATCTCAAGAGCCCTTCAGCCATTCCAAAATGAATTTTAGTTGGAGTTTGCATAAATCTTGAAAGCAAACTTGATGAAAATATTATATCTGGTGGTGTTGAGGATAGATAAGCTGAATGAATACTGCACGTGTGTGCATGCACGTCAGTGTGTAATTATATACACGTGTACAACATTGAAAAGATAAGCTTTGTTTATGATGTTTACATATCTCTAAAGAGAGAAAATTATAATTCGATTAGTATATTTTCTCTTTTATTTTGATTCTCTGTATTATCAAATTATATTATTAATCTAATAATTTTTGGCAATGTTGGTATTTTTTCAACGTGACAACGTTTCTTTCGAGGAAAGGACCAAAACTATAAAAAAAAGTTTGAAAGATATAAGAGTGTATTTATTTACCTGTGTACAACGTAATTGATAAGTTAAACTTTGTTTATGAGGTTTACATATTTCTAAATATAAAAACAAATTATAATTTTGAACCAATATATCTGTATCCAATGAAAATGACTAAAATTGTAAAAATCTGAAAGATACATGAGTAAGATCGTATGTTGATAATATGAATGACAAAAATTGCAAATTGACAAACAAAAGTGAGGAAAATCGAAATTTTTCTTATTTCTATATGTATAAGAAATCTTGGAAAAATAAATTGATTACTAAAATAGCCATTATATGTTTCAACAATTTAATATTCTGGTGTATTTAATTCACAATACTACCATCAAATACATCCTAATTAATTAACTTCAAATAATAGGCTATTTTACAACATCCGTCAAATTACGAAAACTTTATATCAACGTGTAGCCTATACTTCATAGACTCCGAATATATAATCAGAATTAATAATAACTGACAAACAACTCTACAATCTCAGCCCAACGATTAAAAATCACTAATTATAATAAATTGAGAATAATTCAAAATAACATCACTATAATATTCTCTTCTTCGTTAAAATCATACACTATTCAACAATCTTCAATTTCAGTATGATTTAACAATTTATCAGATTTATTCCAAAAATCGACGAATTTCAAACATCACCAAAAATATAAAATTTATACCTCAAATCGAAGACCTCGTGTCAACGATCCCAGAACTGAAGTCGATTCGTCGATTAGATAAACCGATAAGTCGCACGATCGAAAAGAAAATCAAAATATTATTTCTTTCTCTCCTCTCTCGTAGCTCTCTGTTCCTTCGTTTTCTTCTATACATCAAATTTTCTAAAACTCAAAATATGAAACTTCTATATCTTTGAGTTTTATACGTTAGATCCAAATCTCAAATCATTTGGACTTCATATGACCAACATATGTCATATTTCCCTCTTTAAAATTAATTAATTATTTAGTAATCTCACATTACTAAATCAACAACTTGTAATATTTACTTCAGGCATTACAACACCAATTTCTTACAAAACCCTAACTTGATATAATTAAATTCGTATTCATTAAACCTGCCTTAATTGGTTTTGAAGTTAAATGGTTTAATACCATTTGAACACATAGCAATTATGGAAAATTATAAATCAGAGATTTTTATTTCATTTACTCCCTCTTCTTTGATTAGGTCCAATTCTTTCTTGTGCTCATAAATATTTTATATTATTATTTTATTATTACATGCAACACTCAAAAGGATCGTCGACTTCGTCGTGTGGGATGCCTCATACTGAAGCCCAGAAAAATAAAAGGTACGAGGATTTCTTCAAGGAAATACAAGTACTCGCAGGTTTTCACCACCGTGTTGATTTCTGTCTACGCTAAACTGAATTTTTTAACATATAATTGGGTGATCAAAACCCATCTTCATTGTCTTATAACATTAGGGGTTTTATTAGGTTTTAGGTCTGTAGAATGAATCTTGCAAATGGCATGATCCTTGGGCTGAATCTCGTTTCTTCTTAGTTCAAGTTCTTGTGTTTTGAATGCTAGGGTTTTTTTTTTTCTGGGTGGAAGAGAATTCTAGTTTGATTCTCTTGAAACTTGTTCAAGTTTTTCATTGTTGGTAAGCATGTAAAATCTTTCCTTTTGATTATTCTTGCGGGTTAAGAGACATTTACTCGTGCTTCAAACATTTGAAAGTTGTTAGAATTTTTGGTTTGAACTATTTTCTTTTAGAATGAAATCGTAAACAATCGGGTATTTCCTTTTATCAATCATTAGATATAATATATTTAGATTTTCATCATATATATGTATGTATATACTTGCGCACGAATGTTCGGAGAACATAGCCTCACAGCCATTGCCACTTTTGGGTGTCAATTAGTTTTTTCTCATTCGTTAAACACGACGATAAATTTTGAAAAATAATATAAAACAGTGAGGCAAAGGTTCCATACCAAAGCAAATCATACGTGAAGCGTCGCTTCGATATTGTTCAAAATAATCATGAAAATAAATAAGTGATATGATTTGCTTTGGTGTGGAACTTTTGCCTCACTTTTTTTTATTGTGAGCAGATGAGTAATAATATTGAATATCTTTTACAAATGTAAACTAATTTCTCAATACCAATGCTCTGATCCTTTAAAATTTATATGGATTTTAGGAAGCCAAATCCCTTAAGAGATTTTATTGTAAATCTATTGAATGATAATAATTAATTTGTTTTGTGCCTTTGAAATACTTATATTAATTATATATACTAATCTTTATAGTGACTGAGCAATCAAGAATAAAATGAAGCCGACCTCATGCATAGTGTTGAGGCCGGTTTCTTGTCTTTTTTTCCTGGTATGTCTTTAAAAATGAATTTCCAATGGGATAAACATGTAGAAATTCTTCTATATAATTCAGGCTGACAGGTTTAAATTAATCTGCTTAAATGCAGATGTTTGTTTTGCTATCTTTAGCTGGCTTGTTGGTTCCTTTGTGGATTAATCGGGTTACAAGGATTGAAAGCCAAGTGAATCTGATTGTTTACAACATCAATCAAGAATTATTTTCTGGGATTGAGAGAACAAGTACATTATTTTCTCCGATTAATGCATCCGCCATTAATTTAGCACGCTTCTTGAGTTCGTCCTTGGATGAAAATGAACTTCGATCCTCCTCGCATATTCAGTCTAAGGTCAGCATACATGTATCTAGTTAAATATTCCAGTTGCCCGCTGGTAATGTTTTTTTGCTTCCTGTATGCGTGTGCTCCCGCATGTGTTTTATCGAAAAAACAAAGTGAATACTTGGTAATACAGGTGGCTCATACGTTATTTCTAGCTCTATCAACAGTACCATACGTTTCTGAAGTAGCATACATTGGATTGGATGGCTTATTCTTTGGCTACTATGTGAAAGGTGGTCAGCCTTTTGCATTGTACTCGAATTCCACTTTTTCTTCAACCCAAAATGCTCCAAAAGATTTCACCTGGTACGCGCAGCCAGCAAATGGCACGGGGGAACTATATGGTGAAGCCATTATGTTTCCTCCATCGGATATATTCAATAAAATCTGGTTTCAAAGTGCACCAAATAATTCAAACGTTTATGCCTCAGTAGATACTGACTGGGCTGATTCTCAAGATTTAATGTTACTTGTTAATGCTGGTTTGGATCGAAGAGGAGCCGTCACTTTTGGGTATCCGGTGAAATCATTTATTGATTTCTTCACTGCGGGCGTTTGCTTTTACAATGGAAGCTTGATTTTAGCCACAAAAGATGGGATTATGCTCACTGAGGGAATTCCAAACACTCAAATGATCTTGATTGATAATCGAGTCTCTTTTAACTTATTAGGCCCCGATGGTGATCGAGTAGGTGCAGTTGGAAATATAACATGCCACTCTGATGAAGGGATGCTAACAGACTCTGTAACAAGTATTTGGGGTAGTAAATACGTGATAAGTTGTTCATCGGTTGAAATTGCAGGACTTCAACTGGTACGAGTTTATTCTTATGATCACATGTGTTATTCACTAATCTTGTAGTTCAAAAGTTTCCACTCTTAAACTTGTTTACTTTTCAGGTGTATGTTTTGGCTCTACCTTATAGTCGGTTGTCAGCCTTCATTCATAACAACATCATGTCGGCATTTATATATCTCATGATATTAATCGGTTTTATGGTGATTACCATTTGCACTTTTGTATATTTGATAGTCATAGCAGCAAGAAGAGAAATGAATCTCTGTGGAGCATTGATAAAACAAATGGAAGCAACTCGACAGGCCGAAAGGAAGAGTATGAACAAAAGTCTAGCTTTTGCGAGGGCAAGCCATGATATCCGTGCTTCCTTAGCAGGCATTACAGGCTTGATTGAAATGTCCCATAACATAGTCCCTAAACTAGATCCTTCAGGACCAGAGTTGCATACAAATTTACTTCAGATGGAAGCTTGTAACAAATATCTTCTAGGTTCGTTTTTCTTGAATTTCACATATTGTTGTTGTTACTATATATCAGGTGAATCATTATTCATTTGTTGTTGAATGATTTGTTATGTTCAGGTATATTGAACACGATTCTTGATACAACCAAAATAGATGCCAGCAAAATGCAACTTGAGGAGGAAGAGTTTGACATAGACCAGTTACTAGAAGATGTAGTTGATTTGTTTCATCCTGTTGGTATGAAGAAAGGGGTGGACATAATCTTGGATCCTTGTGATGGTTCTATCATGAAATCCTCCGGCGTGAGAGGGGACCGAGTGAAACTAAAGCAGATTTTATGCAACTTACTGAGTAATGCAGTAAAGTTTACTTCAGAAGGGCATGTGGTGGTTCGATCTTGGGCAAGAAAATGGAGTCTTGAAACGGGCATTCTTGCTTCTAACAAAAGCTACAGCTTGATGAGACGCATATCATGCTTGTTTTTCCAGGTTGATAGAGCATATAGCGAGTCAGAAGTTGTGAAAAGTATTCAGCTGGATCCCAATTGCATGGAATTTATATTCGAGGTGAATGACACAGGAAGAGGGATTCCAAAAGAGCAACAAAAATCTGTATTTGAAAACTATGTTCAACTCAAAGAGACATCATTTGGGACAGAAGGCACAGGTTTAGGACTCGGCATTGTTCAATCCCTGGTAGGCTATCTACTGTGATTTCTCTGCATTCAAAATCACTCTACATATTAAAGTCCAACTTTTCATTTGATCTACTGCTACTGTGTGGCACTAGCTATTTACTTTAGTATATAGATTCTTTAAGCTCTATACGTTTTTCGAATGCAGGTTCGTTTAATGGGCGGAGAAATAGAAATTATGGATAAAGAAATTGGTGAGAAGGGAACTTGCTTCAGATTTAACACATTCTTCAGCATATGCAGTACAGATATTTCAGCCAATGCAAGAGACGTAGATGTTGAGGCTCATGGTGATCACATCTCAAGTGGTTCTTTTCGACATTCCGGATCTATCATCCGGACACAAAGCCCAAAATCCGAAGCATCCCAAGTCATACTCTTGCTCCAGAGTGCTAAAAGAAATGTCATTTTGCAGAATTACATGGAGAGACAAGGCATAAAGGTGCATACCGTGAAGCAATATCACCAACTTTCTCCAACTCTAAAGAAAATCAAGCGAAAGCTCAGACTCTCGCAATACAGCTCTTCCGCTAAATCTGACGTAAATTCAAGAACCGACGCCCACACGTCTCATGCGTCCAGTACAAGATCATTAAAGGAAGTGCCACTTAGTGCTTTGGATGGCACAGACAATGATTTACTCTTCCACAGTAATCCTTGTACGATGGGTAGTTTGGTTAGCTTCATTTTGATAGTGATCGATACTGGTGCAGGACCTTTTCGAGAGATCAGCAGAGCCATAGCTGAATTCAGAAGGGACTTAAACAATGGCTGTTGTAGCAGGGTTGTTTGGCTTGACAAACCGGGTTCGGAAAGCTCTAAGTTCCGGGGCCTTGGCGAGCACGCTCTGCCTCAATCTGATATATTAATGTC
Organism: Primulina tabacum; assembly: GCF_025594145.1. Taxonomy (NCBI): domain Eukaryota; kingdom Viridiplantae; phylum Streptophyta; class Magnoliopsida; order Lamiales; family Gesneriaceae; genus Primulina; species Primulina tabacum. The sequence continues at coordinate 1,933,904 of NC_134551.1, forward strand.
CAAGCCTTTCCATGGATCCCGTTTGTATCAAACTATCGGTCTTCTACCAGAGCTTCATGGCATGCCGCTTCCTACAAAAGGAGAAACATCTCACAATGTTGAAAATATCGATTCTCTCGGAGTGGCTAGGCCATCTGGGAGCACTATCAACATTACCAAGAAGGGTGTGAAAGAACAATCTTCTGAAGATGATGTCTTTCGAAAGGTCGAGGAAATCAAAGAGCAAAAGACAGGTAAAGTTAAACCTCTGACTGGGAAGAAAATCTTGGTGGCAGACGATGACCCTGTGGGACTTAGGATAGCCACATCTGTGGCTTTACAGCTTGGTGCAGTTACTTCTTCATGTAGAAATGGAGAAGAAGCTTTGGAGCTTGTTTGCAAAAGTCTAAAGGATGAAACAAATACCGGAGCTTCTATGAATCTGAAACCTTTTGATTGTATACTAATGGATTGCGAGGTAAAGAGTTTAGAACTTGTTAATTCTTTACGGATAGTTGCTTCTCTAGCCCTCAACTTTTACTTCTTTTTTTTCACTTGACCCTAATGTCACTGACATGGTTCAAACATAGGATCCACATGTCCAATGATATACAATCTCTCACGACCATACTTGTCCAAAAAAATGAATAGTCTAGAACTAAGACTCAAGAAACCGAAAAAAAAGAAGCAGCAGCAGTTTTCCCATTCTTGAATTTGAAAATATTACTTGTGTTTTGTGTAGAATTTTGATGTTTTTTCCCCCTTAACAGATGCCCGTAATGAATGGGATTGAAGCAACCAGGAGAATGAGACAAGAGGAGGGATTTTACGGCGTTCACATCCCCATTGTTGCCTTAACAGCCCACGTTAGGGGAGAAGAGATAGATATGATGATCGAGGCTGGAGTAGATGATCTTTTAACCAAGCCACTCAACAAGGAAAATCTTATGAAAGCTGTATCAAAGTTTATCTTTTGAACCACACTTTAAAGATGTGTTTTTCTTCGTTTTTTGGCTTCAAGATCATACATCATTTAAACGTACATAATTCCAGATACCTGTAAGAGTAATTGTGCATTTTCAGTGAACGTGTAACTTTTGAAAAGTATATGCATACATATAGCACAATAAACTTGGACAAATCTACGACGGATGAATTGGAACTCAATTTGTTCTTGATTTGGGGAGCTCGTACGACAGGTCGTTTGGATCGATTAATTTCATTTGAGGAATGAAATTCGAGTCCATCTGCGACCAGTCTGAAAAATAAGAAAAACACACGAAATTCCCAATATAAAATCAACATTATCTCAAAACCCCGTGCCATTTTTAGGGATTTATATTTGTGATTTCAAATTAAAAAGTTGTAAAAGAACTATAATTTTTAATTGACTGTTAGATGATATTTGAATTCAACTTTAGACATACAAGTGTACTTATCTCAACTAAGTCCATGATTTCATTCTATATATTAAATAATTTATCAAAAAAACAAAAAACAAAAAACAAAACTCAGATCAACTTTGTGAGACGAATATCCAACTCATAAAAATTATTATTTTTTATGTCCAAAGTATTATTTTTTACTTCAAAAATATCATTTTTTTGTTAGTAATATCATGAAAAAATATTATGATATATGTTGATTTGAGTAAAAATATTAATTTTTATATTAAAAGTATAATTTATAAAATTTTGTTGGTTCGAGGGAAAAATATTATTTTTTATTTAAAAACAACACTTTTCACAATGTATATGGATCGAATTGATCAATTTTGCATACAGATTGTAAAGGTGTTTGTATAGGAGACTTACTAAACTAACTTTTGTAAAAGCCACATATCCAAAAACACAACAATTCCTAAAAAAATGTGTTATATTTAAAAAATTGAAAAAAAATTAATTTCTCAAAAAGTACAAAGAAAAAACATTCGATGATGAATATGCTACCACACAATGATCGATCATGTGATATGGAAGAGTATCTTCCCATATAATCTCAAGCTTTGTCAACTTGCTTATGTCTTTTGGATATGCTTTGGGGATCCAGTGTTTCTATTAAATCTCTGTTTACTCACTCGTGCACATTCTTTTATTTATTATCTGGTCTGGGCCAAGAGATATATGATATATATAGAGTTTCTCATTCATGGAGAACCTTTCTAATAAAAAAATAATAAAGACGAATCGTTTTACTCCACTCGCAATTTCTTGCGTCATGCTTTCATTTTCCCAGTTTTATTACTAATTAATTCATGTAATTTCGGAGAAACTTAATTAAATAATCAACAAACACCAACTAACTTTGGAATTTACTCCTATTACCTCAAGATGGATTCTTTATTTGCTTAGCTGTATGCCTCTATTTTCACGCCCCCCCATACTACCACCCTACTCGTCCGCCACCATATGTTCCACCAACCCATAGATTTGCAAACATTGGGTATCATATATTTTGATAGGACCCAAATAATTTTGGAAATAATTTTGATTTCCAATATAGATGAGATCATTTTATTTTATAAATGGTATATCTTTACGAGACGAGTCAACTCTACTAATATTCACAATAGCAAGTAATACTTTTTCATGGATGAGTCAAATAAGAGATCCGTCTCACAAAATACGATCCGTGAGATCGTCTCACACAAATTTTTGCTTTTATAAGTATAAATTTGTGATTTTATCTCATAAAAAATCTACTCATTGCTATTCACATGTATGAGATTCGAATCTAAATCGATATGGATATCTTATCATCATGACCTATTATAGAAAAATAATTAAAAGAATACAAAATGTAATTTTTTTAATGTCAAATATTTTTTTTTTTGGAGTTAAGGAAGAGAATATTATAAATTTGTGTCAAATTCGAGATTTAATTCCAAACTTAGAAACTTGGTGTAGTCTGAGACGAAATTATAACTAAAAAACACAAATTATAAAATACTATATTATGTTTTTTTATTTTTTAAAGAATACGTAATAAATCGTTCTCTGGCCAAAATCCCCTATAAATGACCTCCCCCGCACTTAAGCAAACCTTTTTTCGGCAAACTTTGGAACTTTTAAGGTACGCTGTCCTTTTCCTTTATTTTGCCTTCGTCTCGTTTTATTCTATAATTTTTTTTATTCAATTTACATTGTTTTATATGATTTTGTTTTGATTTATTCGTCAAATTTTATGATCGATTGTGAATCTGTTTTGATTCGTTTAATTTTTTTGTTGGTTGTTGTGGTGATTTGTTGGTTGACCGCGAAACATCATGTATTTTTTTTTCTTTTCATCTGCAGATTGATTGGATTATTCGAATTCAGTTGAATACAGATCTAGGTTTTGTGTAGCGTTTAGGTAATCGTTGATTTTGGGGGCTGAAGTTTGGATCTCTGTTTCTATGATTCCGCGCTTTTCTCTCCGTGAATTTTTATGACTCTCGCCGTTCTGATACGTCGAATTAGGATTCTCCACTCGTTCTCTGTTGTGTTTCTCTACTGGTTCTATTCGATTTCATGAATTTTTCCTCCATTCTCTAATTGATTTAATCGATTTAGCCAATAATCGTTTAGCTGTCCAACCTTCAATTAGATCTAGGATAAGCCCTCGTTCAATTTGTAAATTATACACCTTAAATCCCAATCGATTCTGAGTTTGTCTTTAAGAAATGGCTTCAAAGCAAACGCCTACGAGCTCGGGTTCAGGCCTTGAAGAAAGGAAAAGGAAGCGTAAGTTATCAAACCGTGAATCTGCCCGTAGGTCTCGAATGAAGAAGCAGCAACACTTGGATGAGCTACTTGCTCAAGAAAGGCTGATGAAAGAGGAGAACAAGAAACTTAGTCAGATGATCGATGACGCCTCACAGCTCTACCTCAACTTTGCTTCCGATAATAATGTGCTCAGGGCTCAGGTTGCAGAGTTAACTGACCGCCTCAGATCGCTCAATTCTGTCATTCACATCGCATCCGAGGTTAGTGGTCTGGCATTCGATATTCAGGATATTCCTGACACGTTTCTGGAGCCTTGGCAGCTTCCCTGCCCGATTCAACCCATCCGAGCTGATATGTTCCAGTACTAAAACAATGGTGGAAGCAGTCACTGAACTCAAGGGCTCCGACGATTCTATGCTTGTGTTTTGCTTCCGGTGGTTACTGTTTCGTATTTACTTCTTGTTATGTCGGGTTGGAAGTGTTATGATTAGGTGGTATGTGTGTTTGTGGTATTGTTATATATGAAGTCTTTAGTTTTTAATTTCTCTGTTTGGGGTTTATGTTAAGTTTGCCTTTGGGTTAGTTATGGTCTAATGTTTTGTCCTAAATGGTTCTATTGTAGCAATGTCATATGGTTTTCTTGATTGCTAGTACATTAACATCTTGATTTGTTCGTCATTTGTATCATTAGTTACGGGTGAATTGGGTTTGTGATCGTTGCCAAAGTTAGAATATGAAATCGCCATGGTAAGATTTTGTCGTTTGACCCTATGTTTTTGAATCAGATCATATTATTTACATCTCACTTTTAGGTGATTTCGAATAGTGGCCAAAAGGGTTTTAAAAGGTTATTGATTTTATAGAAGAATTCCGCAATGCTTCGATTTTTCCCTAGATAGCGAATCCTAATTTGCCCAATTAGTTGCACCACATTCTTCTACCGTTGAACTTTACCATCAAAACTGTTATATGGAAGCAATAAACTTCAACATCTGCCAAAAACGTGCAAATAAAGGGAATTATAATGCAAGTGTTGCATATTTTTCAACAATCTTCATTCCCAATTTCCAGTTCTTTTGTTACCATAAGATGCTGTAACATTTCTGTTCCACCCAAACCATCTATATATAATAATTATACATGAATAAGGTACACAATCGTATCCATAATCCTAAATCAGTTGTCGTAAGTGCGGCACTCCTCAGTCTCCGGATTGTCCTTGCAGTAATTTTCCAACGGATCCGAGTTCTCCTTACTCCTGTCCCTAGCATGGCTAGCCGCCGCGCTCAGCTCCTCCACTTCGTCCCACGCCGCTGCGCACTCCCCACCAACCGGGTCATCGGAGCAGGTTTCCTGCGCGTTCTTGATGCTCTCTTCCACTTTATCTGACAGCTTATCAGGCACCACCGCCACGGGGTGGAGAGAGACCATCCTGCCACGTCCAAAGCTTGTGGAGCACCCCCTCCATGGGGTCTCTATGAATGAAAACTTACCAGAATTCTGGGCTTTTGAGGAGCTCGTTATCTGGGCAAAGACTTTGGGGGATGAGAAGCTGACTCCAACTACAGCGGCTGCCATTGCCAAGATTTTAAGACACGAAGCGCAAAATGGTTGGAATCTTGAAAAGAAAATATGTTCTTTCTCTGAAGCCCGAGAAGATATACTAGTAGGCCGTGTATTGATTTGCGGACGCTAAATTCTTATCCCTTCTCTCTGCCAGTCATGGGCTATTCAAAAGATATAGAAATATCGTCAGATACTTTCACTTGTGTCTCCATCACCCTAAGATTTTATAGGCACCTAATATTTTTATGGATTCGCTCCACATACGAGCCCTTGATACTTTTATGGACGAAGATGAGTTAGAATTGAGTTGGATTTACTTATATCCAAGATCCAACTCGTTTACATTTTAAAGTTTACTTCCGTTTAAACTTGAACTCAATACTACCTTCACCCGTACCAGAATTTACAAGTTTGACCTTACAAAATATATTAATATTATCTTATTATTAAATTAGTACATTTGTATCAAAATTTTAATAAAACACTTTTAAAAACATAATGCAATGAAACAACTAAAACAATCTTAAAGTCATCCCTCATGTTACTCGCATATCATTTCAAACTTCACTAGATCAAATCTTGTAAAATCCGTTGGTCTTCCCTTACATTGAATTTGTCCGTCAAATACCCACATATGGAAACTTACCACCATCCCAAATTATGACACCAAAAAAATGAAAGCATCCACAATTAGTCAAATAATCTTGGTCAAATATTTTACAATAAATATTATCTCTGTTTCTTGTCAAATAATCTTGGTCAAAATGAAAGCATCCACAATTAGTCAAAATCTTGGTCAAATATTATCGTAAATAACCCAAGAAAGCTCTAAATATTTTCGGTTTGTAGTTGTCGAAAAAATTTGTAGTCCTAGTGTCGTATAATAATGGTGGTTGTATCTTGGATACGAATTATCAAGAACCATTAACACGATAACACGGCAATAACATTTTATTTTATTCTATAAAAAATAAAGTTCGAGTATTGTCTCAATCAAATAAACTATATTGCCATTCAACTCAAATTCTTATAACCATTTTTTGTTGGTAAAATTTGCTCCAAAATAAATACCAATTTTTGTTACCAACAAAAAATTTAGCCATAGAGTCTTGGATCTTTTACTTTGTTCGTTACGTTGAAGTTAATTTCTAGGCAAGTTTCTTGAAGTTTCTGCAAGCTCTGAGCTATATTTACAAATGAGAGATTGTATCTCAAATTGGGACCGATAGTTCCATACGCTCATTGAAACTATCATAAGGTCCTAGAGTTCATGCCTGGATCGTGTAATTTTTTAATGTTAAATATATATGTGTGTGTTCCATCTATGAGGTATATCACATCAGTATTATCATTTAATTTTGAGATAGTTCAGTTGACAAAAGGGATAAAGGAAGGTGCATCATAACTTCATTAGCTCAAGGGTGTGGCTTTCCGCAATCATTGGTACCATTCTGTAGCTTCTTTTAATTTGATCTTAAACCATGCAGAAGGTGAAAAGGGTTTTGCGGATGATGTAGCCATTGATTCTGAGGGAAATGCATACGTAACCGATACATCAGGAAGCAAGATCTGGAAGGTTGGAGTGAATGGAGAATTCCTATACACCATTAAGAGCTCTCTCTTTGCTCAAAAGGAGTGGTACAAGAAATTGGTTGGACTCAATGGAATTGTCTACCATCCGAACGGATATTTATTAGTCATTCACACTTTCTCCGGTAATCTATTCAAGATTGAAATAGGAAAAGAAGATGAGGTTAAGCTGGTCAAAATAATTGGAGGTTCGCTAAGATTTGGAGATGGGATTGGAGCTCGTATCTTCCACTAAGCTGGTGGTTGCGGGAAACCCTTCAAAACTGCTTGAAAGTTCTGATGATTGGGAGACGGCTGGTGTAGTGGGCAAGTTCAGTGGGGCAACCCATCGTTTGGTTACAGCTGCGACAGGACAAGGTATATCTAAGCCACATATTTGGTTTGGGGTATCCTAAGAGGAAACATGTGCTGGTCGAGGCTGTTTTTTCTTCGTGAAATGGGCATATAAATTTCTGTAGTTTTTCTGCTTTGGCATTTTTCGTTTGAGTTGAGCACTTCAGATCATTCGTCATGTAGTAGAATGGGCCCTAAACAGTTGTTGCTTGCATATATAATCTATGAAAAGTTGCAATTTTTGTGTCCCCTTATGCTGTCTTCTACTGGGATATCAAGTAAGCGAGTGGTAAGAGTTATACAATTATTTCAACTGCTCCGATTAAAATATAACAACATTTAGTCAGATGAAAATACATGCAACACCAATGAGACTATGCTGTATCTGAAGTAAACTCTCCTGGTGAGGCATAGTACTCATAGGACAAAACGTTTGGTGAATCCACCCTATCAACGGTCCACTCTGATCTGATGTAGCATGAAAAGATTCCGCTCGACATATGCAAATCTATTATCGTCAGTGACTTATTGAACAAGCATCTGACACAATCCAGGGGGTTTATAGCTTAATTATCTACGTCTGATGGGTAATATTTTTATCAAAGATTACATCGTTTTCTTTCTTTATCTGTTTTAACCACTAAATTCACTTTTCTTGAGAAGTTGAGGAGCTGAAAGGATTCTCATCTACTACAACTGAGTCAAGGTTGCTTAATGAACTAACAATTAACTTTCTGACTAAAATTCTTGCTCTATTCCCCCTATTTGAACTTCCAAGTTGTAAGAGAATACAAGGGTGTGCCCTTCCATCCAACAAATAGGCCCTTCCCATTATTTTCGAGAGTGCATGAGCTTCCATGTGAAAACTGCTTCAAAACTAAACTAGCTTGATACCTTGATGACTCGCTCAGCTCGATTTCCTCCATCCCAAACCTCACCAAAAATGCCCTCCAAACATCTAATTTGACATTCCGAGTGACCCTTTCTTGGCCCTCTGTTGAAACTATATTGATGATCCCATCACCAAAATAAGTTTTTTCTAGTATAGTTCTGAATTCATTGTTTTTCTCCATGCAATCTTCCAAACAATCAAAAAATGCACTGTAAAAGAAGAGTGCTTCAATGAAACGGTCCACGAATGAAGAGGAATTGTGATTGGCCTCCACTTCTGTGACCACCATTAGAGCTGGCCTGAGTCTTGTCACTGCTCTCATTAGATTGTCTAAACAATATGGCGTTGATATCATTGTTCTTAACATAATAAACGAGTAAATGACCAAAGTTTCATCAGCTTCTACGTCCAACAGATCTTCCTTAAAATCCTTCATGTCTTTTAGATTAAAAACCTTGAAAATAAAAGGCAGGTTCAAAGATTGAGCAAAATTCAGCAGTCTCTTGCCAGTGTCCTCCACTTTCCGTACATCAGTTGTTACCACTGCTGTTATTTTGAGATGTTTGATTGAGCAATCTGCGAGCCCTTGCATCAAGGCTATCCACTGGATTCCACTCCTTACTTGGAGATCAATCAAATGGATCTTGCAAGATGTCTTAACATTCTCAATAATGGCTTGTATTGCAGCTAATTGCATAACTTGAGCAAAGGGCAGCTCTTGGTACGCTGCCAAGAACGTGTTGTTCGTACCTAAGGCAAGACGTGTCTCTCGTTTTTCAGGTTGGTTTTTCATCTTCTCTCCAGTGATCCACCCTTCTTCTCTGTATATCCTCTGTTGAAGAGCTTCAGCAAAGTAAAAGGCCACACGCTGGACTGGTGTACCTGAATCAGATGCCACCCACAGGCATCGAGAAATCAATTTACTTGCAATATCAAAGCGTTTGGTGCCCACGTTTTCTGCTGCAGATAGGAGAAGATGAACAAGCTCCACATCTCTTGCTTCATCCATGGAAAGCCCTGAGAGGGAAGAGCCAACATAAGGGTGGATAAACATGGAAATCCCATCAATCCTGTTGGTGGAAAATTGGATGAACTTCTCTCCAGCAACTCTCAAGATTTCTTCTGTTGATAGTTTCTGTCCACCTACGGGAGTCTCCTCGATCGGATCCTTTAAGTTCTCTTCTCTCGACATCTTGAATCCCCTACCATAACAGTTCAAGAGCTCCCATGATGCAAGAGAGAATAAATCTGGCTTTTCTTTAACAGGTTTTCTGAGTTCTGATATTGACCGCTGCAGATTTTCTTTGAATTCCTCGAGACCAGGCATGAAATCTTCGTTCTGGATCCAAGTATCCGAGTCAGGTTTCTGTTCATAATTTCCAAATATCTCGGCCTTTTTCTCCGTGGTATTTTCTTGGCCAAACACTGAACAAAATAAATCCATGAATTCACCGTCATCCATGTTGAACGATTGATGTTCTTCGCTCACGGGAATCGTTTCGTCTTTTGCATATCCAACCAGAGGATCACAGTTATCTGGAAGAATAGTGTCATTGCTTTGAAATGAAAAACCAGCTTCTCCCACCATACTCACAGAAAGAATAAGCTCTGCACACTATAGATATCGTTCTCTATTCGAATAATAATCGATGATCATTACCAGGTTACTTATCAGTTGCAAATAATACAAGTTTTAATCGGTTTTCAAGGCCCTCTGAGGTAATAAACAGTGAACAGAAAAGAAAACAAATTTATGAGAACTGCAGAATTTCAAGGTTCGTTTTTCAGCAGAAATAACATCTCCGACTCTTGACAATCTCTTACAGGAAATGAGCTACAATCTGACACCCGAGAGTCGTGTACAAGCTCTTGAAAGGTCAGCCAGAGTCGGCCAAAGATAAAATAGAGATTAATTAACGATTGTGTGCAATAGGGAACAAAAAGAAATAGACAAAAAGAAGGTAACGAGAAAATGATGCCAACACTGGCTAACAGACGAGGCTGGGAGTGGCGACAAGAATCACGCATAGAAAGCACATAGGAATTTTCTCAAAATTTTATAAATTCATTTCCGACATCTGTTACATTCCCCAAGTTGAATTTTGTATAGCGACTTTTGTGTTTGGATGAATGATTTTGATTTGAAAATTGTATTTGGAATTTACATATTGTCAAAATTAAGAAGGGATTATTTTGAAATTCGACTAAAATAAATAAATCAAATGGATTTGAGAAATCCATGATCCAAATACCACTAATTTACTTCTTGAAAGTTGGAACATGGTTCCTCTTATGTATCCGTCTAGAGTCTGCAACTTCATGTTCACCAGTTTGTCCATGTCTCCTTGGGGGTTACACGGGTAATATAATATAATTGAATAAAAACATATTGAAGAACAGAGTTGCACATAAGTTGTTGAAGAGAGTAAGAGAGACAGTCATAAACTCCTCAACACAAGTTGTACATCATAATAATGTTCTTGGAAATCTAAAATTTTGCTACCACAATCTCCACCAAATATTAGACAAGATCTGCTCTTCTTTCGAATGGGACGACAAACACGCAATCAGAACAGAGCGACATATTTTTATCACCTACATAGTTAGATCTCCTGAAACTCGTAAGCTAGTATTTTCTAAAAAGAACAGTAGGAAATGAAAAACACTAGATAGTTTTTTTTATATATACTAGTATGAAGCACGTGCGATGCACGTGAATACAAATTATATGATAAAAATAAAAAATTTGATTTTCTAAAAAAATAATTTGAATCATTTTGTTACAAATTTGAGTTTAATCTCTTTGTTATATTGGACGAATAAATTAATTAAGAACTTATGTAATTTACTTTCGAGTTTTTTGTCAAATTAAAATTGAAGTTGATACTTTTATGTTATCTAATAAATTATAATTAGCACAATATATAGAATCAAATTAAATGAAACAAATTTTTAAAAAATATATATCCAAAGCGTCCATTCACAATTGGAAAACATTTGAAGTAACCACACTTTTATAGGTATATAGAATATTGGACGAATAAATTAATTAAGAACTTATGTAAGTTACTTTCGAGTTTTTTGTCAAATTAAAATTGAAGTTGATACTTTTATGTTATCTAATAAATTATAATTAGCACAATATATAGAATCAAATTAAACGAAACAAATTTTTAAAAAATATATATCTAAACATCAAGTATAAGGCATAATAAACTAAAAATCAATCAACTTATGGACTTTAAAAAATGTGAAGGGTAATAACCATAAAACATGTTTAATTAGTATTAATTATTAATTAATAGACTAAATGTGAATTTACTTCATAGGTTACTTGATTGATAATTGAAATAAGTAAAAAATGTGAAGGGTAATGACGTTCATTCACAATTGGAAAACATTTGAAGTATCCACACTTTTATAGGTATATAGATAGATTAAAAAATGTGAAGGGTAATAGCCATAAAACATGTTTAATTAGTATTAATTATTAATTAATAGACTAAATGCGAATTTACTTCATAGGTTACTTGATTGATAATTGAAATAAGTAAAAAATGTGAAGGGTAATGACGTCCATTCACAATTGGAAAACATTTGAAGTATCCACACTTTTATAGATATATATATAGAATATTGGACGAATAAATTAATTAAGAACTTATGTAATTTACTTTCGAGTTTTTTGTCAAATTAAAATTGAAGTTGATACTTTTATGTTATCTAATAAATTATAATTAGCACAATATATAGAATCAAATTAAATGAAACAAATTTTTAAAAAATATATATCCAAACATCAAGTATAAGGCATAATAAACTAAAAATCAATCAACTTATGGACTTTAAAAAATGTGAAGGGTAATAACCATGAAACATGTTTAATTAGTATTAATTATTAATTAATAGACTAAATGTGAATTTACTTCATAGGTTACTTGATTGATAATTGAAATAATTAAAAAATGTGAAGGGTAATGACGTCCATTCACAATTGGAAAACATTTGAAGTATCCACGCTTTTATCTTTTATAGGTATATAGATATAGATAAAAAAAGACACACACAAGATAGATGCCAATGAAAGTTGGAATTCCCAAGTATATCACATACAGAAGAGACTGATTGAGTCCACGTTTTATCATCATTGATTTCATCAACTACAAACTATGAGATGATAATAGTAGAATTTGGCAAGGATTTTAAATTCTCACGTTCAATATAACCATCTTCCGCTAATTTAAAAATAACTGAATCACACAGTGAAGACTTTGTTTGGGATCTACTTCTCTTCAGCAGCAGCTGCAAGGGGCTGGAAGGCTTTGAGAGGATTCAAGATAACACCATCTATAAGCCCATACTCTTTGGCCTCTTTAGCACTCATGAAAAAGTCACGATCAGTGTCTTGGTTGATCTTTTCCAGGCTTTGACCAGTGTGATAAGCCAAGTAACCATTCAAATTCGCTTTGTGATGTAACATTTCATTAGCCTGAACACAAGGATACAGTCCACATAAACATTGAAAAGAACCGCATTTTTCTCCAACTAGAAGACAGAAATTGACACCAAATAAATTATAAACATGAAATTACCTGGATATCTATATCAGTCTGCCCACCCTGTGCGCCTCCTAGAGGCTGATGGATCATTATCCTTGAGTTGGGAAGGCTGTATCTTTTTCCTTCAGTGGACATCAAGAAGAAAATACCATTGTACAATTTGAGATACCAAGATACAATGGTCGAAACCCTAAACTGAATAAAAATGAGTCAATCGTATACCTTTAGTACCACCGCTTAACAGGAAAGCTCCCATACTGCACAAGGATAAGGAGAATCAATTCAATTCCCTATATTATATCACAAAGTGAGATAAAAACTATAAAAAAAACAGGAACAAATGATCAGGCGCCAGCCACAACATCCAACAAAGAGTTGAAAGCTACGGATTATGCATCATCAAGATAATAGTATAGGGCAGTATTCAATACTCTGAAAATTGAAACAAAAGAAAAAAATTTGGCCAAGTTGTCTTCCATTTGATCTTGTTTAAAGTAGAAAGGAGTGCTGAAGAGTGAACAGGGTGACACATAATTTAATAAAAATTCAGCAGCCAAAACCCCAAAAATCTAATTCATCGAACAACATAAAATGAACTTGCGGCAGTTTGATAAGGTTTATATATCCATTGAGTTCTGGAAATAGACTGTCCGCTGATAAAGAAAAATATAATCTAATTTGTACTTAAATAATAACATAAACTGCAGAAAGACAGCCAAAAAGAGTGCCAATGAATCCTTACTGCAAAAAGCTTGCAGAGACAATGAATCTTTACCTAGCTGCTAGTCCAACGCAGACTGTCGAAACGTCAGGTCTAATATGCCTCATTGTATCAAATACAGCCATTCCTAAAATCAAGAGGAAGAAAATTAGATACGTGATTACCAAAACTATAAGTAAAGGAAACAAGAATCAGATATATTACCAGCGGTAACTGATCCACCAGGAGAGTTTACATACATGACTATATCCTGTCCAATTACAGAAAATATTTAGCCTTACATATTCACCAATAAATATGTATCTAAGAAAAAAGTGTCCGAGAAAAAATTCAAGTGACACCAAAAGCTTCTAGTACATTTTCATTTGCCCATAAGGAAAGAATCAGGTAGGCCGATGACCCACACTTAAAGGGGACGAGAACTTGCGGTAAAGAAAATTCAGAGTGATCTGGTAATTACAACCACCATATTGTCTACTGCCACACTAAGGAAATCACTAAAGACGAAGCAAATCAAAGAAATTGCTAAGGACTTGAGCAACAGGTACTCCACAAGCGTTACAAATCAATTACTATGCAGTTTAACCATATTGGATTCGGATACGAAAGTTACATGGAACGAGAAAAAATTACCTTGGTAGGATCAACAGTATCAAGATAGAGCAACTGAGCAACAATTATATTACCTTGGTAGGATCAACAGCATCAAGATAGAGCAACTGAGCAACAATTATATTAGCCATATCATCGTCTACTGCTCCACCACATCTTATAATCCTCTACAAAAATAAAATGAAATCCAACTTTATCATCAAAAAGATGAAGGCAACAGATAAAACTAAGTACCATTTCACTTCAAACAAAAATTGCCTCACATATTGATAAAGCTGGCTGATAACACTCATAAAACGTTCTTGAACCATTGGAGGTGGACCCTGTGCACCTTGTGCGAAATCAGGAAAGTACGGTGATGACGGAACTTGCAAGTCATCCCTAAATACAATCAGGCTTCCATTATTAGTAACTAATAAAATGCTCCCTCTGTTTGCATATGAGTGCCTTTCAACCCGGAGACCAAAGTGAATCTCAACTTTTCAAACAAATTCCTTGCGCAATGACGAAAGTTGTAAAATCATCAGCAAAATCAATTTAAACTTCCGCTGATCAGAAACATAAACCCTTAATTGGAATATAAGTTTTATGAAATAAAACCATTAAACATTTAACTCCAAAGCATTGAAATCACGATATTCTAATATTGTTTATTGCTACTCAAATGCTTCGACAAACCATCAAGACAATTGTAGTGAACAACATCAATATCAACATCAACTCAATATGATACCATCTAGGCAGCAGGCAATATATTAGCTAGACCCTCAACATTTTCGCAACATCAAAATCCACAATACCTTCGAAAAAGGCATACCTAATAGACCAAATACCACTGCGTGAGCTCGTTTCGGGCGCATAATACCGTGGAGCGTACATCGAACTCCGGGTCTTCAATTTTCTGCAACAATAAAAACTATTACAGAGCCAAAAAAAATTCAACTTTCGAACCACCTTGGACATTAAAAGTCACACCTGGAAGCGAGAGGCCGGAACGGAAGGGAGAGGGTTTGGGAGGAGAGAGAGAAGGAGGGGGCAGAAACAGAGAGCGATGATGAATTGACGGCGAGAGAGGAGGAAGAAAAGACGGACGCCTGCGCCATTTTCAGAGGGAGGAAGCTTATCAGATATACGGCGGCGACTCTGTCAAGTGTGGAGCATTTCACTAAAATCTCCACAGATATTGGCTAACATAACCTCTCATGAAATGAAATTAACAAGGGTGCTTACAAGTTATCACTAAATAATAAATCCCAATAAAATATCCAATCGGAAGTCGGAAACCAATAAAAATTTGGATTAATTTTTAAATTTGGATTAATTTTTAGTCGATCATGGTTTGGATTGAAAAAACTATTTAGTTAAATGTTTGTGTAGATTAATAATTGACCAAAATGTATTGTTAATTTAACTATAATATATAGTTCTTTTACAAAACTATGTTCTAGTTTTATACTTGGATAATTAGAATCTTTTGTGAAAAATAGCGTGACATGTCTTGTAGCAAGGTATTTCGTCACCCTGTGAACAAGAGATATCTTCATTCTCAAACCAGACTTTAAGGTTGTAGTTGTTAAAATCAAAGAAAAACATAGAAGTTAATAGCTAGGAGTTTTAACAAGTTGGTTGTAAGTTAGGAATGTTTTTAAGTACTAAAACTAACTGCCTAATGACTCTTTCCATACACCTTGTTCTCAAGTAAACTTGGAGATAATTAATACGTCACCAATACACTAAAATATGGATTTACTTCTTCCAAGAACAAGACAATTTCAGCAGGCCTTCTCAGTTGGTGCGTTTCCATTTATCGCCTTGTAGCATTGAAGACTGCAAAGAGGGAGTTTTGACTTAGAATCGCGGTACTTGTAAGGATTGGTACAAGAAGGGCCAGCACACTTCTCTCGCGGAGCTGGATAGCTGCAACATCAAATGGATTTTCCATCAAGTCATTATGAAAGATAAAATACTAGAAGAGAAATGGATTGAGGTTGTTTGTGCGCGAGAAAAAGATATTTACCTGCAAGGCTTGGAGTCAAAAATTTTGGGCAACCCCAGGTCAGGGGAAAAAGAAAGAGTGGTTCCAGCAGGACCCATGACACATCTAATGGTGTTCGAAGTAAGAAATTGAGCGTGTGCTGCCTTTTCCTGTTTTTTGTTTATAAATTTTACACATGAACTTGCATCAGTAGTTAGTAACTTTATCTCGAAAGAACATTTGAAATGTCAAGTGTCCAGGGCTCAAAATATACCTGCTTCAACTCTTCCTGGCGTTTCTTCATCTTCTCTTCTCTCTTTTTCCTACTTGAATCTTGACCGAGTATTTTTCTAATTGCCTCAGCCTATAAATTTAAAGAAGCAGTTTCATCAAAACATCCGACCTCTAAATTAAAGTAGATAAACAAGATGTTGTATGATGAAAAAGTGAACCTCTGATTCACGGGCTGCTTTCTCGTTTTGCATTCTACGTCTCTGAGCAGCCTCAGCCTTCTTCATTTGCTGCTCGACTTCTGTCAATACCTCTTTTTGCTCTGTACCATGGAGAGTAAGTACAATTCTAGCAAACAATCCAAATGTAAAAAAAAAAAGGAGATAAATTTCACCGACTTCGAGGAGCAGTTGGCGGTAAGCCATTTGGGAATTCAACTTGACTTGCTCCGGGTGGAGAAGAAGCGTCCTTACTTAAAAGAGCTCGCTGACGAGATGTAAGAGCCAACTCCCTTTTGTTTTCTGCTGGTAACTCTGACAGATCTTTCTTTTGTTTTTTCTTCTTTCCTTCATGCTCCCCATCAGATAATGGTTCTTCGTCCTCATAATCCATGTCCCCATTTCTTGACTTCCTCACATCTCTACCAGGTTTTCCAACATCTTCCATATCGTCGTACTTTCCAACCTTCCGTTTTTTTCTGGTTAATTCTGCCTCCAAATCCCTGACTACAGTTATTTTCGAAGTCTTGAGTTTCTCAAGATACCGAATCTCATCATCATCATCCTCGTCAAATTCCCCATCCAATACTCGCTTTTTAGGCATCCTCTTGCTTTTACGTACTAAATCTGACTTATCTCCTTGCTTGTCCAAGCCATTCTTTGCCGGCATCCTCCCCATGTCCTCCCTCTTGAGACTAAATCCACCTTTCGAGAAATCTTTCCACGGAATCCCTTGGAAGCCACTTTTCTTATCTACGGGTGAAGAGTGATATTCGTCAGAATTTTCCTGAAATAACAAATACATGCCAAGAATGAAAAGGTTGGAGGTCTCCATATGGTATATACAGAAGGATAAAGCACAAGCACCAAATTTGAATGCAGGAGATTTTTTCCATTCAAATACTCTAGTAACTACGATAGCCTTCATATCATATGAAGTATGAACCCATGTCTCACTAGCTGTACCTGCACTTTGTCCCATTATTGACAAAAATAAATGCTTTTACTCTTTATAATCAATTATAATCATGATTAGAGGGAAACAAAAATAAGCAATCCGACATAACATCTTATGAATCAATAACTTTGCAGCCTTCTGCTCTTTTCAGGTAAAGCATGATTCTCTGAAATAGGCAAATAGCATTTAGGCCTTCAACGAGTTCAATAACTTCTATTTTCTCTATGTTGCTATCTTGAGCAAAGAAACTAAATCTACGATATATCAGTAGTTTCACTTATCATAATCCTATCAAATTATCTCAATTCATTTTTATATAAAAATGTATGAATTCAGCAAGCAATTATTAATGAACTTGCCTTATTTCCATGTTAATTTCATAAAGTGCTGCTATTCAAGGCTAAGAGCAATAAAAAGAGCAGAAACCATTTCAAGAAACTCGTGTGTAGACGAGTTTTTTCGTGGTGATGATCAAATAACACGTAAGTGATCACAACCTGTGGAATAAAATGCTGTCGTGTTCGAGTGTTGTCTGATGATTGATCGATCTTTGTTGAAGACCTGCAACTGGATGCCCCGTTAGGACTGGATTTGGTTTGAATCGTTCTCGTCACACCACCAACTTTCAATTTAACTTTTTTCAGTCTGTTCTCACCACCTGTTGCATCCCCAACCACACCACTGCCAACAGAGACATTCGATCCTCCATCAGATCCACTAACTGGCAAGGACCTTGATAAACACTGATTCAAATTGAACATTTTCCCCCCAGAGTTAGAATCGGCAACGTTCTCATCACTCGAGACCTTACTTGCATCATCTGAATGTGGGGTCGAAAATCTGGGGGATTGGTCATGATGATATGCCGGTGCATCAGATTTAGGCCGTCGTGAGGTCTGGGTTCTCCTTTTTCTCACCGTAACTCCGATACTCTCCATTTGAGGAACCCTAGATTGATGATCCATCGCAACAAAAGATTCACGTTCTAAAACCACTCTAACAGCACTAGTTGCACACGTGCCAATTAATTGTTAAGCCTAGTCGAAAGCATGCCAGCCACGTAGTGCATCAGGGTCTCTGTCAAAATTAAACTATTACTATGACAACTTTTGATGTGAAACCTAAAGTGTGAGAACAATTCATACGAGTTAATACCAACATATGGAAAAAACAATGCGCGAGTTATACCGACATGTATGAACAAAACAAATGCACGTATAATTTCAGAAAACCCCGTGAATACATGAAGCATAAAAATGGCCAACGGCATTGCACTTGCGGGAGGATAAGCAGGGATTAAAGTGAGCCAAAGAAAGACCTCAAAAGGTATTGTCAACAGTATATATATAAGTCGAAAATCCCTCCAAATCCACCCATTGAAAACTCAAAAGCGGAAAAACAAAAGAAACAAACTAAAGCATGTTAATAAAACCTAGACAAACATAAGACCGCCATCTAGCATGCATTAAACCATCGGTAAAAAGAAAGCCAGATTAACCCAAATATACCACACAAAAAACTCATATTAATGCCTTCACTCCATGATAAAAACACAACAAACAATAACCAAAACATCAGGCAAGAGGATACAGCATTAGCAAATAATCAAATAGACCCAAGAAAATCTAGCAACCCAAATACCGATAAAAGACGGTCCCCCCTCACACAGCCGCGCAAATTTTGCCTCCCAGCCCAAAACATATGCACGTAAAGTAAAATCCCAACCAAGAGACGCCTAGCATTGAACGATCACGACAAACCACGTCTCAAACCCAAAAATCCACCAAAACCCCTCAAATCCCAGCAACACAAACAATCTAAACCACGGTCAAAACCCACAAAAACAAACCAAGAAGATATACCTCGCAAGCAGAGAACCGGAAGCACACAGAAAATCGCGAGAGAGGGTGGAAGAGCAGATCGGAGCAGGTGTAATTGAGGGCAAGAAATAAAGGGTCCGCGGAATAGATAAATGGAAACAGAAGTGTGTTGGAGAGAGAAAGAGGAGAAAAATAGTGTTGTTTGGACGTGTGCGCTAGGGTTAGAAGAAAGGATGATAGAGAGAGAGGTGTTGATAAAGAGGTGTCTGGCCACAATAGTAAACAAGACTCCCAATTTCTTCTCCATTTTTTTCACACCTGTTTGCGTGAAAATTTTTGTGGGCAGTGCGTGTGTGTGTGTGCTTGCTTTGAAAAGGGATTTTCCCGCCTCGGCCCACCAACTCAGCCCGGTCCCGCCGAGGCGACTCACCTCCCTTCTCCCTCCCTTCATCAATACTTGTATTACCATGCTGCAACTGCGCGCAGGATAAGGTGCGTATTTCCCCACGGCTTATTTTAGTAATCCCCCGTTTCCCTTGCACGTGCAACCTTTTTATCACTAGGTGCTACTAGTAAATTACACTCTGGTCTATCTATCTTTTCAAGTACTTGATTTGATATTTTTCATATATTACAAAGATAAATTTAGAAACTATATAATTCAGTATCCGAACTGTTTTCTTTCTATTGGGTTCGATTTGATTCAATTTATTCGTTTTTTATAATTATTTAGATTATATTTTAAAATATAATTTTAAATATGATCTATTATTTTTAACTAATTTTTTATAAAATTAAAATATAAATTCTAAATAAATTAAATAAATAACAATAACTACAAATTAACAAAAATATTCTGAATTGACTAAATATCATATGATAAAATATATAATTAAAATAAAATATATAATTAAAATAAAATATAAATAATATTATTAATTTAATTAAAATTTGATTTTTTGTCGGTTAGATTTTGATATATAATATTCAAAATCGAAAAATTTAAAATTCGATTTTAACATTTATATCCAAATTTAAAAATAGAGTTTTTGGTTGAGTTCGGTTTAGATTTAGGATTTTTTCGGTTTTATTTAAAATTTGTACACTCATATTCATCTACCACATAATATTTGCACATCAACATAATGTGATACGTTGCTCCTGCTTTTTTATTGGATTGTAAAAGATGATTGTATGTTTAGACCATTCGACTCAATCTTTTAACTTTAAGATATATGACATCGAGTTATGCCAACACCCATTAATCGTTCAGTCAATCATAGTTGAACATCCGAATTTTCAAGGTCATCTTATTAACATCACAAAAAATTACTAAACGAAGCAACACAATTTTAATGGTATGATATGAATTTTCTGAAAACAATAATTATATTATTTTTCGAGTAGGCTTTTTCGTGAGATGATATTACTTTCTTGGGCGTGTCAATCCGATTCATGTTTAAACTAAAAAAATAACACTTTTAACATAAAAAATAATAATTTTTTCACAAATCAAGTTGGGCTGTTTCACAAAATTGAATAATGAGATCATCTCACGCGAATTTTTTTTTTTTAAATTCTTTTGGCGAGATTATCATATTTAAAATGTCTTGTATGGTATTATTATTAATTTACATCTTTTTTTCATTATCATTTTTATCTTTAATAATAACGTTTTACTTTATTATTCTTTTTATTATTAATATTGTAATTTGAAAGAAAATTGTTAGATGCCCATTTTGCTATATTTTAAAAATTGAGGGGTCCGGCTTAATATATGTAAAAAAGTAGACAATATTTTGCAAATCAAATCCCCCAACTTGGGATTTTAGGGTTTAAAAGAATGTCCAAACGGAAATTCGGATTCGAAGGCTCCGGCATCAATCGTCAAGCCACTTACAACTTCGACCGATCCCAACCTTCGCAGAGACTCTACGTGCCTCCATCTGCCCGTGGAAGCGCCGGTGACGAAGACGCCGACCTCGACAACATTGATTACGCCGAAGACCGCGACGCACCAGACTATGCTGTCACTGACGGCAAAAACGGCTTCTCTGCCGCCGAGGAAGACGAGATTGATCATCTGGACGCTTTTATGGAAGGATTACAGGAGGAGATGAAGGCAGCACCGCCATCTAAGACGAAGGAGAAGCTGGATAAGTACAGGGACGACGTGGAGGATGATCCAATGGAGAGTTTTCTGAGTTCGAAGAAGGATTTAGGTCTTCAATTAGCTGCGGATGCGCTTCACGCGGGGTATAATTCGGATGAAGAGGTTTATGCGGCTGCTAAGGCCGTGGATTCCGGGATGGTTGAGTACGATTCTGATGATAATCCTATTATTGTCGACAAGAAGAAGATTGAGCCAATTCCCGAGCTTGATCATAGCTCGATTGATTACGCGTCCTTTAATAAGGATTTCTACGAGGAGGAGAAAGAATGTATTTCAGGTGATTGAATGTGACCAAGTAGTATCACCCAATTTCGAAGATTTATGATCAGTGTTCAATTAAGGATTTCGATGGCGGTGCTTTAATTTGATATTGTAGTATATTGCTGATAAGTAATAAACTAGTTGTGCTTTAATGCTTTTTAGTTTTACAGTTGTTTAGAAAGCATCTGCTGTATAATGTTTTCAGGCACGAGTGAGCTGGATGCTATCTAGTACAAGAAGAGCTTAGCAATACGTGTATCAGGTTTTGATGTTCCACGGCCGATTAAGACTTTTGAAGATTGTGGTTTTTCTTTGGAGCTAATGAAAGCCATAGCAAAACAAGCATATGAGAAACCAACACCAATACAGTGTCAAGCTTTACCTATCATGCTTTCAGGAAGAGACATGATTGGTATAGCAAAAACTGGTTCTGGGAAGACTGCTTCATTTGTGCTTCCCATGATTGTCCATATCATGGATCAACCTGAACTTGAGAAAGAAGAAGGTCCAGTTGGAGTAATATGTGCACCCACTAGGGAGTTGGCTCATCAAATATATTCTGAAGCTAAGAAATTTTCCAAAGCTCATGGCATCCGTGTCTCTGCAGTGTATGGGGGAATGTCCAAACTCGACCAATTCAAGGAGCTAAAAGCAGGATGTGAAATAGTTGTGGCTACTCCAGGAAGATTGATAGATTTGATAAAAATGAAGGCTCTGACAATGTTGAGAGCAACATATTTAGTGCTAGATGAGGCCGATAGAATGTTTGACCTTGGTTTTGAGCTACAGATAAGGTCTATAGTAGGTCAAATCAGGCCAGATCGTCAGACAGCACTCTTTTCAGCTACTATGCCTCGGGAAGTTGAAAAACTTGCTCGAGAGATTCTCTCTGATCCTGTTAGAGTCGCTGTTGGAGAGGTGGGTATGGCAAACGAGGATATTACCCAAGTTGTGGAATTAATTCCCTCTGATGTGGAGAA
The DNA here is from genome assembly GCF_025594145.1 of Primulina tabacum. NCBI lineage: Eukaryota > Viridiplantae > Streptophyta > Magnoliopsida > Lamiales > Gesneriaceae > Primulina > Primulina tabacum. Next base: position 1,956,476 of record NC_134551.1, read on the forward strand.
GTTTCCATGGCTTCTTGAAAAGCTTCCTAGAATGATAGATGAAGGTGATGTTTTGGTTTTTGCTTCAAAAAAGTCCACAGTGGATGAAGTTGAATCAAAATTGGCTCAAGAGGGTTTTAAAGTTGCAGCACTTCATGGTGACAAAGATCAGGCTTCTCGTATGGAGATATTGCAGAAGTTCAAATCTGGAGCTTACCATGTTCTGATTGCAACTGACGTTGCTGCTCGTGGTCTTGACATCAAATCAATTAAATCTGTGGTCAATTTTGACATAGCTAAAGACATGGACATGCATGTACATCGCATTGGAAGGACGGGTCGTGCAGGGGACAAAGATGGTACTGCATATACTCTTGTTACACAGAAGGAGGCGAGATTTGCTGGTGAACTTGTCAACAGTTTGATAGCTGCGGGTCAGAATGTGTCCATGGAGCTGATGGATCTGGCTATGAATGTGATTCATCTGTTTGAGTTTCTCTTTTCTTTTTTTTTTCCTAATTTTCAATTTCTCTGCTTATTGAGTTGATGGAATTCATTTCCCCTACAGTGTCTTATTTTCAATTTTTTTTAATATTGTCGTCCTTAGTCCTAGTGATATCTGCAACAGGGTTAGAAAATTGATTTTACCCTGCTATCCAGTTATTTTCTGCACGTTCATCGCTCACCCCCAGCTCCTTGAAGTCAAATCGCGTCAAATGGCGATTTCGACAGAACTTGTATTTCGGTTTAGAAGATAAAAAAACTGATAAATTACTGCAAGTGATTTTGTAGGATCTGTAGGGCACCAGTAGGGATCCAAGTAAAAGGAGGGTAACAAAGTAAGATGTGGCTTTTTTACATCAGCTTGACTTCGTATTTGATGCATAGAAGTACAGAATTGCATAGCTATTGTATATATGTTGACTGAAATTGTCCCCTACATGTCCCAATATTTGTTTTTTTTTTAATGTTTTGGTGACTTTTAATTTGTAAATCATCAGGATGGAAGGTTCAGATCCAAACGGGATGCTGCGCGGAAAGGAGGTACAGATCTTTTTTGTATGATAGGTGTATATTAATTTTTTTTCCATGTATTAGGATAAATGGTTCTAGGAGCTTGAGAATGATTATCATTTTCCTGGGTAGTATTTGTGCTGGAGTACGCATCACAACAAATTATTGTTCCAAAATGGAACTACGGATTCTTCTCCATCTTTTTTGAAAAATGTTATTAGACTTCTGAAAAGGTGTCATTTCACTTGTCTGGTTTTTCCACGATTTTGCAGGTGGTAAAAGAGCTGAAGGAAGGGGTGGGAATACCTGCTCGTTAACCACAGTAATCTGGTATCATGATGTATGGTCTGAGTTAACAAATGATCAAATATCAGTCATATGAGGTCTACTCGACGGTGATTTGTGTTCAGTGGACATCATAGTAGATTTTTTTTATTCTTTGTTTCTGGCTAGTTGCCGGATGCCCGCATTAAATACTTTTTGTTTCTGAAGAATGTGCTCGTGACTCCCTTCAAGGTATAATTTGTTTGACCTGTACGTTGTATTAGGCGAATATGAGTTAATGTTGGCATATATGTACACATACATGAAAATTCATGTTCACACATTCAACTTGAGTTAAATTGAAGAGGCATATTCTAAAAACGATGGGGCTCTGAAGCAGAAGCCTACACGATAATTTTCACTGTGATTCATCTTTAGGAGGGTGCGGACGCTGAGAAAAGACAAACTGCGCACAATGAGAACTTTATATATAGATCAGAAAGTTAAACATACAAATACAAGCTTAAAATGATGACTATTACAATTTGCTAGCACCACAATATCCTTGCCAGTGTTGTTTTGACTACAAGGAATCTGTTATGAACAAATTTCCAGCACTCTGATATGATAGTCTGTCTTTAAGTTTGGGAGAAGGCTGCTAGCTTCAACTCTTGGGACATTTTAACACATCCTTGGCACTGCCAATTTCCCTGCGTCTATTGGCAGTTTGGCATACCTGGAGGCAGGGCTGTTTGTGCGTGCCATCATCTTCTGGTGGAGGAGGAACTACCCCAAAATTGAACTAAACATATTCAAAAACACGTTGCTGAAAACAATTATTGTAGAGGGCCTTTTTTTAAAGTCAGTGGATTACGATTAAAAGACCAACATCAAGTAAAAAGGGTCTCCTCATGCGTCAAATTCCTATTCCGTCCAAAAAGAATTGGAATCAAAGATCTGGCTGAGGGGGAAAGTACGTAACCTCTTGGATTTGGCCAACAAGTGCACTCTACCAAAATTCCTAAAACGGCTGTCCATCTGGCTGAGGGGGGAAGTACGTAACATGGTGGATTTGGCCAACAAGTTCGCTCTACCAAGAAGAGAAAATGAATATACACGCTGGCCACATAGAGGGAACTTCTATCCCTTTTTGGTCTTCCTCCACACAAGTCCATCTTAAGTTTATTAGACCCAAACTTCAACCGCATAAATCAGAATGACAAATGAGTCTTGGAATTTATTGATCACATACTACTGATTAAAACAAGAAATACTTTCTAACAAGCGAATCACGCATGGGATAATATCAAATAGTAAAAAACTTGAAGGGAACTTATTTAGTTCGTTATTAATGAGTTGACAATTTGTATTAGTCGGAATAAATAATTGTTTGGTGTGTATTCAGACTAAATGTCCGGATTGTTGGTTAATCTATAATTTTGATAGATAGATGTATCAGAATGATAGCTTGTTCTTCAATACATTTCTATTAGTTTATCAACATATTTCCTCTATAAAAAGGAAAAAAATATCCATGTTACCTGACAGCTATAATCATCGAAGTTGGGCTCCATTACTAAAGGAACTCCCATGTGCTCCTTGAAAAATATCTACGAAAATGAAACAAATATACTTACAACCTTTTAAGAGAAAAAAGCACCCCTGCCATACCTCATACAAACAAATGCAAAAGAAGGCACGCAGAGCATATCTTAACATGGAAAAGCAAGTTGGCTTTTTCCTATTTGGACATGAAAAAACAGCTGAATAGAGTTCAGCCATAATGGCCCTCCTTTTTGGGGAAGTGCATAAAAATGACGAACTACTCATGCTGATCAATGATCTCTTTTTATAGTGAGAGATCATGCTATCAAATTTAGCAATCCCAAAGAAATCCCTATCGCGGCCATGACAATGACCATGTACATACCAAGTTCATGTCGTGTACCATTCTGAAGCCAGCCAAAAAGTAGTTAAACTACCGATTTTTACGAAAAAATTGTAATATGAATACCATATTCATTAATTATTGTCTCGTGTCAATATAGCTTGTAAACCCTCAATGTAGAATTTCTAGACCGTAAAATATCCTTTTTTAGTCAAAAGAATAGCTTAATTCATGACCAAAATTTGACAACTGGATGCAGAATACGAACAAATAACCACTCACAACCCAGTAAGAGTCACGCACCTGTGTAGGAAGTTTACATGTGTTGATGCATACACCAACACATTTGCTCTCCTCTAAGTATCTGCATTTCTCAACGAATACCTACGCCAAATAAATTATCCTTTCAATGTGGACCTGAACAGCTACCAACATTTAAGTAGTTACGGCTCAAATGAATTGCCACAACATTGGTCCATAACATTCTTTGTTAGGCATGTAATATTGGCTACAGACATATATTGTGTATCCAACATAAGATACATATAGATCTATATATCCAATGGCATATAATATATATCTCGTGTAGCATTGACTAAATCGTTACAACACTAATAAACAAAAAAAAAAAAAAACAGAACATTACCCCGCTTGACCACGAAGATTTATCTGGAAGATCCACAGAATTAACTGTGCACGGACCCATGAGCCATTGACAAGAAATTGCAGTCACCCTTGCTTCCAGAAACAGAAGACAGACAACTATTCAGTTGCATTCATCATTAAAGTTAAATCCATGAATCAGTCAGATCACCAAAATTCAGACCATCCGTGGGATTAAAACCACTGACCAACCATAAGGGCTGCCACTTTGCCTCCAGCAACTGGTGAAATAAGCAATTTGTAGAGCTCCAATAATGATGGAGGAAACAGTGATATTAATATCCTTACCTGCCACCAACATGCGTTTTAAAGATTAAACTAATCAAAACTCCAACTTTATCCCGTGCGCCTCACTCTTTTACAAGATTAAACACTAGAAATTTAAACGAGAACTATACCATCATCATTTAGGAATAATGACTATTTTCCTCCTTATTACAAAGATACAAAACCAATTTGGAATGCCCAAGAGAGAAAAGGAATGGTCATACCGCAGCTTCTGTAGCTTCATTATTTGATCGGCCAGCCATTATACGATGAGCCACATCAATTAATCCATCGTACCCTGGCTTTTCAGAGTCCCATCCAATCTCCTGTCAATTTATAACATAATCATCGACACAGTCGCTAAGTATACAGCCAATTACTGAGCATATAATGAAAAATGACCAACGCTTAATACAGAACCTGAGCCATTTTACTGCGAAACATGTTCAGGAAAATATCATCAAACACACCAGGCTTGTACTCTTTCTTCGAATTCGCTCCACGTGCTACAATCTGAGTAATTTTCGTTAATTACTTAGAAAGAAAAGCGATGAGAAACACATATTGGAATAAGATTCTCACGCAATTGTGCGTGTAAAAGTTCAATTTGAATAATGAATATTAAGATTAATAATTCTTACATATTTTGATTGGATAGAGCAAGAGATTCGAGAATAAGAGTTGTTTTTGGGCGAACGGGAAGAGGGGATTGGGCAGGGTGGGTGCGGATTGAGAATTGCCATGCCCCGATTCCAGCCCTCCCCAAGCTTATCCGTTGGGCAAACATAGAACCGTAATATCGCCATTATCAAACGAAAATATAGAGATTTGTGGACATTTATATCATAATTTTGTTGCATTCTCACACACACACACACACACACATATATATATATATATAATCTAAAGTATTTGCATCCTCTAATTCTTCACAACTTTCAATAAAGCTTTTTTAGAGTTTGCAAATACTATCTTATTGTCATGCATAATCCCATCAAATGTCCTTTTATATGGTCCCAAAGCGTTTGGATTCCCATCAGTTTTTTACATAAATGCTCATTTTATGAAGGCATGTCGTAATGATTTGTATATTTCATTTTCTCTTATGGTGAATGATAAATATATATGGAGCAAAGTGGTAAATTGTCTGTCTGTTAGATTTTAGTATAACAATCCATACCATTGTTCTATGTAGTGATTTGCGGAGATTCTAATGTCATAATCTCATCGAAATATCTGTAGATAATAGATATGCATAAAATCTCTTTTTTGATAAATTCTTTAAGTGCCAAAATAAGATTGGAAAATATAATTTCTTGAAAACAAATTGATTCCCCAAGTGTTACATGGTTGAATATCGATTGAGTACCTTCGAACATATATGTTCAAGTCCAACGGTAGCCAAGGCATCGATTCGTAAGGATGTCAATTCGGATAGGTTGGGTAAATTGGGTCAAGTTCAACAATAATACTATTCAAAAATTGCTCAACTGAACCCGAACCAACCCAAACCCGAACCCGAATTAACTCGATTAACCCGATTTTGAATTTTTTTTAAAGAAAATTAAATAAAATTCAAAAAAATTAATAACAATATTTTAATTTAAACACATAATAACAAAATCTCCCTTATATATAAAATTTAAATTTGAAAGTCCGTTAGTAAAAAAATAAAATATATTTACTAAATCAAATAAATAATTATTTTAAAAATAAAAAAAATGTTCAAAATAAATATTAAATTATAAAAATTTATGATATAAATATATAATAAATATTTTTTCAGACATAGAATATATCAAAATATAAGCAATATTTAATAATTATATTTTTAAAAAAAAATTAAAAATTCGGGTCAACTCAGGTCAATCCGGGTTGATCTGAACCCAACTCAACCCGATATTTTTTCGGGTCAGCTATCGGGTCCAATCCGATCTGACCCGAACCTGAAAATCCCAAACCCAAATCTGATTTTTTTCGGGTTGGTAAGTCATGACTGATTTTGACACCCTACTAATTCATAATCACCGTAGACAACTTTTGGGAGGCTTCTATAAATTGGCAAGTATTAGTATAACAATTGAGATCGAAGCCCAGAGTTTGGGATTGGCCTGGAGTTTTTATCCAACTTGTTCGATTTATGCCACTGAATGATTAATCACACACATGACATCTAGACTACTCAGACAGAAATGACAGTATTATTTGAACTTTGCATGTATAATTGTCCATTAAATCAATTTTCACAAACGGACAACAATTTGGTTTCTATGGTGTATATATAAAAAAGAGAGAGTCGGCAAGACAACTGAAGTTTCTCGTGTGCATACACAATTACAACCTAAATATTTCTTTTTTTAGCAACAAAAATTTAATGTACAACCCCCTCAGCAGATGAACCTCCACGCACTACAAATAAACCAGTTGTTTGTTTGTTTAGTTAATCAACCATTCGGAGGTGGTAATAATCATAATTAACGGCGGCAGTAAATTCCCCTCCAGACATAAGAAAACTTTAACCCAACTGTCAGCACAATTACAAATTCTCATGGAGCCATACTATCGTACAACACACGAAATAACACCCAGCAAAATAATTCTATCGGAATATGAAATTGAAGCTCAGTACCACCTCACCTGTTTCACACTTCTTGTTATGAAGGTCTGATATGGAATATCATCAATTGAAAAAGAAATGTGCGTAAGTTACAAAGCAGATAGCCCCCACAGAAAGAAACCAGAAAATGGATCAAAAGATTGGTGTAGCATGAACAATGTCAAAGATTAACAAGGATTTATTTGGTAATACTGATTAGGGGTGCAAATGAAAAAAGCAGGCGCGCAAGCTTTTTGAACAGGACTCTAAAAATATTCGATTTGTACCCAAAATTATCGAAATTGAGCTGAATACAAACATATTCGAATTGTTTTTTAGCCGAATTCGATTCAAAGCTCAAATAATTAAATATCGTTGGCCCAAATTCAACTCGATTCGGATCTTTGCACCCCCAATGCTGATAGGTTAATCATACTACGCAAGGATTATATCAAAGACAACATACCATTACGCTGTTTCTTTCATGGTCACTTCAATGATCCCTATGGGTGTTTTAGGCCGATAATGCTCATCTGTGTCTGCTTCTTCGATTTCCTGAAAATCATATCATAACGTGATGCATTTGCTGTTAAAATAAGTTTGAAGCAAAAAGCAAGATTTGAACAGACTTATTCACCAACCAAGTGATTAAGTTAGCAACCACGATGATTTGAGTACAGTAAATAGAAAAAAACAACAAACTTATCTAATTCACAACAGGTTCTCTTTCCCTACAAACTAAATTTACTAGATCATATGATCAAACATCTTACTTATCAACTATCCAAAGTAAAATATATCTTCGCAATTTAACAGCTTGCCAGGAGATGCATAAGCACCATAGAGTAAATCTAAAATCAAGTAATCATGTGCTCATAATTACTAACACTACAGCTTGGCAACCTTGTTTTATTGGTTGAATACATAAATAAAATTTCAATGTTCAACTGAATCTAATTAGTTTAAGAAATGCTTCATCAGGTTATGCAACAGAAAGGGGAAAAAGAGAGAGGAAAAGGGAAGGAAAATAAAAAAGGACTGCTTAAAATAATTTAAAAATGTCGAAATGAAAAATAATAATTAGCCAGAATAAATAGAAATGTACACAACTGTGGCTTCGAAGGTTTTGGCCCAAAAAAAAACAAGATGCACATAAGCTAAAACACGCAAGTATGGCCAATACAATTATAAGAAAGATAAGTACAACGGCAACAAAAGTAAGGATATTTCACCTGAACAACATCTTCACCCTTGATAACACGACCAAATACATTAATTTTCTCAGTTAGGTCTGGGATAGGTGCTGTCGTAATAAAGAGATCAAATTTGCCACCACCTTGTTTTGTCTTAGAAGTGCCAAGCATGAAAGCTTCATGCTTCATGCTAAATAAAGCATCATCAAGTCAGTAGTCAATGTTTATTCAGATTGTGTGTTGTCAAAAACTATGTAGATCCAAGGTAAAGAGGACCTGGTATCGAGGTGGTTGTAATGCTTTCCCCTTGAAGTCCAATCTTCCGTAGTTCCAGGTCTACTAACATCACCTCCTTGAATGAAAAAGTTCTTTATCACACGGTTAAAAAGCATTCCTCTGAAGTGTCCCCATTCTCACTGGAGACGAAAATGAAAAGAGAGATTGCAATAGATGAGGCTTAAGCTTTCATGAAGCTTCTCTAAAACTTTCTATGGACAAGTGATGGCAAATAAACATCGTACGAGACACAATAGTAGCAAAATTAGACCTTTGAGACAAGTGGAGGTGTCTGGTTGCTGCTGAAGAACGAGTTCTGACGTTTTGCAAAGTATAAACATTGTGGACATTCTTTTTTTTCCTTCTTTAATTTTTTACAATAGAAGGGGCCTTCTATATTGATCAGAATATCTTAACCAACCAATGCAGCACAACTTATTCATCAGTAGAAATTAGAAACACTTATGTATGAGGAAGGGAAACCAAACTACAAAAAAATCAACTACATGAGCTACCTTTCCAGAATGTAGTGCAATTTATAACGAAAGCAGTCGTGTGGTACATACCAAGAATTAATAAATTTGTCAACAACCTCGGGAGAACCGTCCTTGTAAAGTTCCACAGTAATTAAACCTTTTGAGGTATTTATCACCTGCAAGCATCATATTATAACAAAATCAATCATAGAAAAGCAATATAACTGGGTTTCAGAAATAGAATAGCAGGATTAACAAACAACACATATAGTGGTATACTTAATTGACTAAAGTATAAAGTAGCAGCTTTCACATCTGAAATGAAATGCTCATAGCAGGTTAAAAGCAACAAGTACAAGAGGGATGACATTATAATTTATATGCCCTCCAACATCAACTAAACATAAAGAAACTGCAAAATGTAGCGATCAATGGTTCCCACAAAAGTTTACTGTTACGAGTGTAAGTCTCAGTGTACCAGATCAAAATATCTAACTCAATAACTCGAGAAAGTAGAAATGCGAGAAACTTACAGCATATTTAGGAGTGTCAAGTTTCTTTGACTTGCTAAATGACCTATCATGCTGCATAAAGGAAGACAGTGAAGATTTAAGAAAACGGAAGAGGAAGATAGTGAAGAGAAAGTCACAGATGATGAAGGTCTTCATCTAGCAGTACATCATTGAACTTACTTTTAGAAAAAAGGAAAAAAATTGTTAATTATAAATAACAAGAACATCAAAGCAGTAGGACAATTAAAAACTCAATAAATAGTGGAAAGCATAATGTAAAACAAAATGGAAGTGCAAAAGCTTTGATAAGATGAAATAGTGCTACAAAAATACAATGAGCTAGCGTACCTCCAAACTGGATACCAGTTCTTCACTTGAAACTTTTGACCTATGGACAATGTAAAGATTCCATAAGGGCATGGGTTTCACAGTTCCCACAACTTAATTAGCATATAAGTATGCAATTAATCATCGAACTACTGGTCCAGCATCGATAACCTTCTAAAAATTATTACTCTGAGAACAAGTTCCATTATATCCAAAACAATACCAATATTGGGTTTAATTACTCCCCATTAATAACATAAATTGCCAACTTACGAGCAAACTCATGCAAACAAATAGAGAAACAAGGGGTGTGTGATACATTTGATGTACAGTGAAAAAAAGACAGCATTCAATAGAATATTTAATTTCATAAACAAATTGTGCCAAAGAGACCAACATATCACAGTTATTTTTCAACTCAAACCGCTAAAAGCATCTCAGATCTAAATACTTCAGCTTAGTTATCCAGTTCTCAATATTTATTCGGCAATACCATAAAACAAATCACTAAACCAGCAATCAAGTATTCAAAACAAACAGAATCACATTAATCCAAAAAGAACATATCAATCAGAACATACCTTCGAGTCCAATGTCTGTAGGCAGAGAAAAGAAAAAAAACTGTGACCACGACAATAAGGAAGTAAACTCCAATGGTAACCACACTTATTCGGCTCGGCGCCTTCTTCTTTTTACTCTGCATCAAGAGAGCTTGAGGCTTGATTTTCCCCATTACGCTTTTGAAACAACACCAATTTTTTCTAATCTCTGCAAAATAAACTAGTGCATCAACAACCGGAATAACCTCCAAACTACTCCGATTCCAGCAAACAATATCGCCCCGATTTACAGACAAATCGAGAGAGAAAACAAGTATCAGATCAATAATAACTAGAAATCACGAGCATACCAACAATGAATCAACAAAAAGACAAAAAACATACCTTATCCTAATTTATTCTAGGGCTGAAGTCGATCGACGAGGAGCAACAATTCCTTCGATGATCGCAAATACAAATTAGCGGCGAATTTCGCAGCCGGAACTGCTAAATTGTTCGTATGAAAATTCGAATTTTGTAGATAAAAATGAGAAATGACAGTTTACAGCCAGCCACCGCGTGATGTGAATGCCTGGGCTTCATGGGAGCAGACGATGCCGTTTATTTGGTAGTTGAATTTATTGTCCTCATTTAACCGCCTCTGTTTTTCAAACGAGAATTGACTGAATAATGGTTAATGGTACTTACCAATTGCCGTGTTGAAATTTTACTGCTCTGAAGATAATTCTAAACGTCGCATACCCTACCTTTATAAAAATTTCTTCACATTAAAACTAAATGAAATTGTTTCACGGATCAATTCAACAATATAAATCTCCAATTCAATCCGACTCATGAAAAATATTAATTTTTATGTCAAAAATATTAATTTTCAATACTGATATATTCATATTGATATAAATTTGTTAGATCATTTCATATGAGACTTGCTGTTCTTTTATTGACTATATGAAATACACTCAATCACTCTAAATGAATAAGAATTTTTTAAAATTATATACTTCCATTATACTCCAAATGTTAACGATAATAGTATGATAATAAAATAATAACCTAAAATATTATAATCACTTAAAAAAGTATTCGCTGAATTCGCATAACTAATTTAATCAACTATTTTTTTAAAAAAAATAATTTGTAAACGAAGGATCGGACACTACATTGAATCTTTCTTATCAGATACTAAAATATTACATATTTCTATACCCTCACGAAATTGTCATTTTTTGTCCATTATGATGTAGTGTGTGTGTGTATATATATATAACCGAATTTATCCAGCTTAAAAACCACATTTGTCAATCAGATTTAAAATTTGAATTTGAAATACTTTGGTTTCAAATCTTTGAATCCTTAACACGCTTAGGAATGCTGTGATTACGGCATTTCTTTACCTCACAAGAAATTAACATTCATATGATACCAATTTCACATAAATCATTATATTTGTTTAAGAGTAGGTCTCTTGTGAGACAGTCTCACGAATTTTTATCTGTGATACGGGTCAGCCCTACCGATATTCACATTAAAAAGTAATACTTTTAGCATAAAAAGTAATAAGTATTACTTTTTCATAGATGTCCCAAATAAGATATGCATCTCACAAAATACGATCAGTGAGACCGTCTCACACAAGTTTTTGTTTTTATTTAAAAGATTAGCTAATCTTATTTATTAATTTTCATGATGGCACAATATTCGAATTCTAAAATGATATGTTTTACGAGCATGAAATTCAAAGTTCCCCAGTTTTTTGCAGTCCACGGCAAATGAAGAATAGTTGACCATATAGAGGTTCTTTCACCTATCATCCGTGTCATACAACCACCAAAAAGGTAATTACAGGAAAAAATAACTTCCGATCAATAACTCCAATTCTATCCAAGATAACCAAAAAACATAATCATATGAGGAAAGGGCAGACTTGTGAAAAATGGGCTAGGCTAGTCGCGGTATGCAAGACGTAGATGAAACCTATAGAAGGTTTTCGAGGATTGAAGTTTAACCTAAAGATTATCCATTGGTGTGAATTGTACTGCCCTGCTGGTTCTAGAAAGTCGATGCCCGATGAAAATGGACATGCAAAATGATACCACAGATAAGAGAAGAGAAAAGGCTGTAGCAGCATCCCACGGACTAGATTGTTTAACCTTAGGGCGCTCAGGTTCGGAACTACCTGAGATGAAATCCAAAGGTATCCAGTCACAGCTGATCGAAAAGTGTCCAGATCCATGCCAAGGCTTTCCTTCCAGAGGATACCAAAATGCAGCTGACAATTTACTTGACTTGCCAATCGTGAACTGAGCATCCTGTTTTTAGCCATAGAAACAATAAACTTTGTCACTATTGGGCGAACAACATTTCCAGGGCCCAATCCATCCTTAGAGAACAGGTTAACAAGGGGGGAAGGATATCCCACATCATAAGTTGGTCAAATCACCCCAAACCAACGTTAGATGGGAGCATTCAAAACACAGAGAAAGAGCTAAGAGTAAGATAAGCAGGATCGCACAGGATGATAAACAACTCAGAAGACACGCGTTACTTAAAGTTGAATGATGCATATCGGGAAAAAAATATTGCAAATTAGGGACGGATCCTTTTCCTTTGTTTTGGTTTGACTTTAAGTTTGATTTTTTCCCCTTAGCTGCAACAGAAGCTTACCTGTTGAATTCGATCCATGGTTCTTAAGGGCCTTGAAAATTCGAAAAAATACGTTCCCTTTTGACCGTCAGATGTATATGGGCTGTCGTACTCTGTGAAACCTGTATGATTAAAGGTCCACCGATTTACAACTAGCAGCAGTAATACGTGTGCTAGCAAATGCAAAACACATCGAAGGATGTCATAGACAGAAGCAATAATTCAAACAAGTAAATAACACCAACATGGTAAACGTAAAATCAACTAAAACCACCTTTTGGAACAACAGTTCTTCCAGGCCCAGCCTAGATTTCACCCAAGGCTGTCCCAGAAAAACCTTCTTTATATTATGAAAGTTACATTGCATTGTACACAGCATGTGACCAACACATAAAAAATCCATGCATAAATTTACAAAACATTTAAAATATTAATTTACCCGAGTGATCGGTCAAGCTGCTGTGCCACCATGATCCTTGCCAATCATTCTGTGCACTCGTTTCGTTTCCTAAGTCAAAGGGCAAAACATAATCCTCATTGGAAATTATAACCAGTTAAAAATATTTCATTATTTTGAGAAATTTATTCAGGCGTTGATGACATTGAGAAAAAGAAAAGTTTGTAGCCCACCTGAAGGACCGATACCATCAAGGAATGTACAGTGTGGGTTCCACGCATACGCATCTACCAGATGACCGAACCTGTTCATCCAGAGAAAAAATGTAAAGAATGTTAATTTAATCAACTCACCAAGTAGTTATCACCATAATAATATCTCATACATCCACATCACCTATCACCCCCATTTCCTTCTCTGTTGTCCAATGGATTGCTGCCATAGAGTCTTCCAGGTATTGCATTGCCTACCGAGAAGTGCATAATGTCAACTTCATTCCCATGGCAAGTCTTGTTTGTGCAAGAATCTGGTCCTTCTTCACAGCCGCCCATCTTGCAGAACATATATTTCTCAGTTGATCTAAAGTGCAGTATATAAAAGTCAACCAAAGATAAGTACACACTTACTCTATGATAGGACGCGTTTCCACCAATTTGAAACATTAAAGCAACAGATGGGCAACTGTTATCATTTCTGGAAGAAAAATAAAGCTCATCTATAATTGCGAGCAATCTTAAAAAATGATTCATACAACTTCCAATGTACACAGTATCTAATATTAGCTGTCAGACTCGCTATTGAGAGACCAAAGAAGAAACATGGTTATTGGGAAAAAAAATCAGCTGTATGCATTCAGAAATCGGAATGCTACAAACACATTTTACATATGTAAAAGGAAATAAAGTAGTAATACTTGTTCTTTCTTGACATATAAAGAGGCAAATTGCACTCGTGACCATTGTAAAAATTAAAAAGCACAAAAACCCCTGTGTAAGATCAGCAATATGTTAAAATCCAATGTTTTAACACAAACACGTGCCTTGTTCATATTTTACCATCAGGGGAACCATATATTTTGAACAGGTGCCCGATTCATATTTCAATTTCACGGGCTTTATGCTTGTAGGGTTTAAAAAACTATTGATTCTACATAAGGATTTCGTGATAAATGCAATTTTGCTCAAACAGAGAGTATCGTTGCCAGGAAAGCACTGAGAATACCATGAACAAAAAGAACACAAGTTAAAGCAAAAGCTAACTATTTTATCCCCACTAATTCCAACAAATAACCAATGCAAAACCATTTAAAAAAAAACTTGGAGATCAAAGATTAAATGCTTTGGAGTCATAGGCTCACAATCCAGATATTTGAGAAAACAATCCAGATATTTGAGAAAATTTCACTTACCCTTTAGCGTATGCATAGTTTCCATTAACTTGCAACAGGAAGTAAGCCTCTTTCCCGTCATGCACTGCCTAGTCACGAACAAAGTCAGACAAAATAACCCAACTGAAGATCACATAATCATGAACAAACTAACGTTGAAAAACAATCTTCGACAATATTTTAATCACCTTCAGAGTCATTTTCCCATCGTTGTATTCTTTATCAGCATCAGGGTCTAAAGCGGGTAACAGGGGAAAATCCAAACCGTCGATTTCCTTCCAATCGTCCGCATGCCCGTCGACGGTGATGATACCGGGTCTAAACTCTGCCTGGATTCGTATCCCAGTGTCGGAATCGCAGTGCCATTCGCCGGACTCCTCGTGAGAGCTCACCCGATCGATCTGAATTGAGCTAAACAATGCAGCTGTGATGGCGAGAATCAGGAGTCGCACTCGAATCATTGCGGCACAGGAAGAAATATAATTGGAAGTGGCGGCGTTGGACTGCTCCGATAAGCTTCGGTCTTCGGGTTTGTTCGGAGAGTTCGACAACGGTTTGACTAATCCGAAAATATAAAAGTTGCATATTATTTATTTATTATAATAAATTATTTATTCATGTTTGATTTTAGGTTTCTTTTTTTTTTTTTTTTTGAAATGAGGTTTCTTTTTTATACACATACACTTTGTATTACCGATTATAGTGACATCATTGTTTACAACCCTATAGTAAACTAGGGATTGTATCATCTGATTAAAACTATGCCTAACTTTCATATCATATCAGTATTACCGAATAAACTGCTCTTAATGCTGATAACGATAGATGTTTAAAATATATTATATAATAAGTTGAATATGATATTCCCTATATTAAAATCATTTATTCAATGCGACATAAGTATCGGTAACATCTTTGTTCGCAACATTTTTCAATATACCCACACAAAATAAAATATTAAACAAATAATATCGGACAACATGTCAATATTGAGTTTGATATTACTTCTTTGTGTTTCGAACAGTTATATGATACCAATCATAAGACTTCTCAAAAACTGGCTGCACTATTTATTTGTGTGTGTGTGTATCTATGAAAATGTCTGCTAAATGGTAACAATGTATGAACAAAAATAAAAGAATATGTGTTTATATTTTCTTCAACTAATTTTTTGGTATAGTTTTACCTTTGGAAACGAGAGGGGTGTTTTCAAAGTCGTCATATTTTTCATTTTTCGCATGGTTTTGTTAATATTTAATAGTTAAATGTGCGACTAATTTGGAGAAGAACGATTTATCTATCGAAAGGGATAAGCGGAAAGTGGTGTACAATTATCATCCCTAGTTTTCGAGGGATCTCTTGGAATCTTTTGACAACTGAAGTCAAAACTTTGACACGACGATCTTCATGATAGAGAATATGAGAAAATTGGTAGTAAAATTTTCAGTTTTGATTAATATATAATAAAAATCACATAAAATATAATAAAATAGTTTTTTTTTCCATTTTCTAAAATTACATTAATTATCAACCATGTACAACGTCGTTGTAGGACTTGTACATTGAGATACATAGAAATCGAGTAAAACAAAATCCAGATTACGATTAACCATAAGTGTTTGTACAGCAAAGGATGAACAACCCCATTGGACAATGTTGGATTACGTTTCCCATATGTGAAGTACATGTTAGTCAATACAAACCAATTTGAAGGGCATAAAAATTATATAAATATTTTATGAGACGATTTTATAAATTTATTTAATTCTATCAAATTAACTCGATTCATAATTAGAGTTTAAAGTAATTTTTTTAACATAAAAATAATAAAAGTATGTCTCTTGTGAGACGGTCTCACGAATATTTATATGTGAGACGAGTCAACCCTAGCGATATTCATAATAAAAAATAATATTCTTAGCATAAAAAGTAATATTTTTTCATGGATGACCCAAATAAGATATCTGTCTCACAAAATACGATCCGTGAGACCGTCTCACATAAGTTTTTATCAAATAATAATTTTATATAAATCTGATTGGATTAAAGATCTATTACACAAATTATATTTGAGAAAATTTCAATCAATTTTTTTTTAAAAAAAAATTGATTGAAGAAGTCAAATTTCTAAAACAGTTGTAATTCCGAAAACACCCCAAAACCTTGCATATATTTTTTGTACAAGAACAAACGGGCCAATTAAAAAAGTAGAAGCGAGAGATAAAGTATTTAAAAAACAAGGACTCTGACTTTTTTTTTTAAGAAACAAGGAGTTGACTTTTGATTATCAATTAAACTCTTTAAATTAATTAATTCTCCTTTTCTTTTTCTTCTCGGTCGGTCGACACAGAATCTATTTTGAGAAAATCTAAGAGTCCACCCAGAAAAATTGGTCGACCAAAATTAAGTTGGTCGACCAAGTATTATGGGTTGACCAAGATTAATTTTCTTGGTCGACCAAAATTTTGTTAATTCTTGGTCGACCAAAATTTTATTAATTCTTGGTCGACCAAAACAAAGAAAAAATTCTTCTTGGTCAACCAACATAATTTTGGTTGACCAAGAAGAAACCTGCCATGTTTGTTTTTTTTTTTAATTATTTTTATTATTACTTTTTGGCTATCCTAATTATCTTATTCTCTTAATTTTTGTTGAATTTTGTAGGATATACTTTTGGGTCGACTCAAAAGCAAAGCAACAAGGTCTACTTTGTGTCGACCCAGCTAAATATGTTATTCATATGTTAAAACATGTAATATTATATAACATATCTGTGAAATTGTGATTCATATGTTAAAAACATGTAACATAATTGTGAAATTGTGATTTATATATTAAAACATGTAACATAGTTGTGAAATTGTGATTCATATGTTAAAATAACATGTAACATAGTTGGTTGTGAAATTGTGACTCGTATGTCATTACATGTAACATAATCATGTAACATTATAGAACATACTTGTGAAATTATGTGATTCATATGTTAAAAACATGTAACATTGGTCAAAATTGTGTAATTATCCATCAAAATTAAGTAATTATCGGTCATATTTGTCAAATATATGGATTCATTTGTTAGAAAAAGGGTCGACCCAAAAGCAACCTTGATCGACCCAAAATCAACATGGGTCGACCTAGAGATCAACATGGTCGACCCAAATATCAACATGGATCGACAAGGTCGACCCAGAAATCATCATGGTCGACCCAAAAATTGACAAACAACAAAATTCCACCATAAATACTTAAATCGAAATAAAAAAGATCAATACAATGTCCAATAATTAAAAGATCAATACAATGTTGAATGATTATCAAACATATTACCATGTCCAATAATTATAAAGAACAATACAATGTCCAACAATTAACAATGATGGACCATCCAAAGCTTTGGTCTTTGACCAAAGCAATGGTCGACCATTGTTCGGTCTACCACGTGGGTAGACTACTGTTTTTTGGTCGACCTAAAGTTGGTCGAACTAAGTGTGGTCGAAATTTTCTTTCTCAACAAGTCGATCGACGAACGAAAATGAACAATAAATCGAAATAAATGTTAATATTATCAGATTATTGTTAGTCATTGCGTCGATTTGCGTTGAGAATTGTAGCCGGAAAGGAAATGGAAAGGGGGTCGACGGAGAGGATTTAGTCGACTGATGAAAATTGAATGGATGACTGATGAGAATGAATTACGTGTTTAAAGTAAATGTATATATATAATCAAATTTAATGATATAGACATTTAACTAAATTGACTAATAGATCTTTTTTTTTTAAATACTTCGTAAATCACTCTCTTTTCCCCCTAAATTTCAGGGGAAGAAACCCATCTTCCCCTTGCCAATCTCAAACTTCTTTCAGGTGAAGGACTTACCAAAGGGTAAACACCTCCTCCAACCTCGATCTGCTCTGCCATCTGGTAACCATAGATTCGTGTCGGAATTTATTGAGATCGACTTAGAGAGGCAGCCTCAAATTCATGTTGGTCCATTAAGCTTTAGGATTGAAGAGGATATGTACAAACAGGTAAGTTCTACGTGACTTCCAAATTGTTCAAAAATTTCCTACAAACTAACTTGTCTGCTACATTTTTACTGTTCTCAGAAATTGACTCCTGCCCCTGTGTATCCCCTGGTTGTCGAACTTTCAGTAATAGCCATGTTCATTAGCATGCCAAGGTAACTGAGATTGTTTCAGTCAGTCTTACCCAGGACATCAACCACTTACATTTGTATCAATTTAATGGGACTTTTGATCTCTTGCACTTATTATCTGCTTGCACTTATTATCTGTAGAGTGAAGGATCTGTATCAAGCCACGGTAGGTATTTCGTTTCCGGGATCATCTGCTGCTGCAAAGAAGGATGTAAAGAAGCTGGGCATCAGAAAGAAGACTCACTAAAGAATTTTTTATTTTTATTTTTGGTCTACCGCCTTTGGGTTAGGAATAATTGCCGCTTCGGGAACAGTTTAGTCATTGTTCTACATAATTCTTAGGAGATGTTATTTTTGCAGAAGCAATGGCGCTCAAATGCTCATGGCAAGTAGCGGAATATTTTTTAGCAAGAGATGTATTTGGTCCCCACTGGTAAGATTTTGAAGTAGAATGCCTGATACCCAACATTGTACACTGCTAAATTCTTGACCTTTTGCTCTCTTTAAAGGCAATAATTACTATTTTTGTCTTTCTTGTTTGTACTGTACTAAAAGGTTGTTAAATTATGATTATTAGATGTTATTGGCCCATAGGAAATAACACGTACTCAAATTTCCCCAAAAATGTGATTATATTATTTTGGACAAAAAATCATTCAAATTTCCCCAAAAAGGTGATTATATTATTTTGGACAAAAAATCATTTTGGTCCCTGTTATTGATATCGAAATCATTTTTGCTCTTTCCGTCGATTACTTTTAACGATGAATGAATGTTGGGAGCCAAAAACTTCGAAATTTCATGAGTTGGATTTCTTTCTTTTTCGGGTTTTTTTGGGTCATATGGCAGACAATGACTAAAAGTAACTAATCGTTTCCTTTTTTTAATCGATACAGTACAGTAAAGACAGTGCCTTTTCTTTTCTATATATTTCTCTGTATGTTCACAAAAAATCTAACATTTTTCAACTACAAGACAAAAGAAAGATGGGAGAAAATAGTAAAAATGTGCACACACGTACGGTTGGGTTTCCTCTTTTGCTCTTTAAATGTTAGCTTCAAATTAAAATAATTAAATAAATACTATTACAAAAAATAGAACATTTACGAAATTAAAGAGTCAATATAAGCGAAAGCGATATAAAAGTTGGGAGAAAGAAAAGTAAAATTAGCACTATTTATTATGTATGTAAAAAAAATACCATTTACACTCTTTTTTTTGGATTAAATTTAAATCACTATTTTTAAAAAATATAAACTCTAACCATTTTCCCATATTTTAGGTCTAAATATATTTTAATTAAAAAAAATTATGCTATAGAAATTGAAGTAAATGATAATTAATAATAGCATCTGACATAAATTTCATAAATTTTAAGTATCATTTAATGTTTATAATGCTTTTAAACAGTCTTCAACTTATATACTAATGTCGAGCACACGAATGAAGACTAAAATAAATTTTTTGGGAGTAGGTCTCTTGTGAAAATGTCTCACGTATCTTTATCTGCGAGAAATGTCAATTCTACTGATATTCACAATAAAAAGTAATAGCATAAAAAGTAATATTTTTTCATGGATGACCCAAATAAGATATCTGTCTCACAAATACGACCCGTGAGACAGTCTCACACAAGTTGTTGCCTTTTTTTGGTTGATATTCTATTAGTTTTATGAGTAAGTCTCTTGAGAGACAGTCTTACGAATCTTCATCAGTGAGACGGGTCAACCCTACCGATATTCACAATAAAAAGCAATATTTCTTCATTGATGAACCAAATAAAAGATCCGTCTCACAAAATACGATATGAGAGACCGCCACACACAAGTTTTTGTCTAATTTTATATATATATTTCATTGTACTTACTTTGTAATTATAAAATGAACTCTATAATCTTTTCTCTATTAAAAATGAGATAAAATATACCGTTTTTTATTTGATAAAACTTTCCACTCTCTCTCACTAAACAGTCCAACTATATAAACTTAGCTCAGGTTTTTCTTATCTTCTTCTTTTATTCAGCAATGGCTTCTTCGACTCCGCCACCGCATTCTACGCTAACCACCGCCAAACCCTACCAGAACCACCATTTCCACCACCTTCAAAGCCACCAGAACAACCACCATCGCAACTCCTCCCACCAATGGACCTCGCAAAAGGTCTCTTTAAACAATCACCAACCTTCTCATGCATCTGCCCCCAAGCCTCCCCCACCATCCGCCGCCGCGGCTGCAGCCGCCGGTGATACTTCTGCATTCCCTTGTCTTTCTGCCTCTGATTTCTCCGGCCGTCGATCGACTCGTTTTGTTTCCAAGTTGCACTTTGGCCGGCCCAGGTTGAATTCCTCAAGCCGCCACTCTTCTGCCGCTGAGGAAGCTCTCCGCTGTGCTATTAGTGGCGGCGGCGGGGTAGGATGTATGGACGATATTTTAGTCAGTTTCCAACCGAAGCTTTGCGCTTCTGATGACTATACTTTCTTGCTCCGGGAGCTGGGGAATAGGGGAGATTGGTCGAAGGCAATGCGGTGTTTCCAATTTGCGGTCAGTCGTGAAAAGAGAAGGAATGAATTGGGGAAATTGACCACATCCATGATTAGCACTCTGGGAAGGCTAGGCAAAGTGGATTTAGCCAAGAGAGTGTTTGACGATGCTGTCAATGAGGGGTATGGCAATACTGTTTATGCTTATTCTGCTTTGATTAGTGCGTATGCAAAGAGTGGACACTTTGATGAAGCCATGAGGGTGTTCAAGAGTATGAAAGATTCTGGCTTGAAGCCGAATTTAGTGACTTACAACGCCTTAATTGATGCTTGTGGGAAAGGAGGTGGGGATTTCAAGAGGGCTTCGGATATTTTGATTGAAATGTTGCAAAATGGGGTGCGACCTGACAGGATCACATACAATTCCCTCCTTGCTGTTTGTAGTGTTGCAGGGCTGTGGGAGAGGGCAAGAAGTTTGTTTAATGAGATGGTTTTCCGGGGCATTGATCAAGACATTTACACTTATAACACACTTTTAGATGCTGCCTGCAGCGGTGGACACATTGATGTGGCTTTTGAGATTATGTTGGAGATGCCCTCCAAAAATATCTTGCCTAATGAGGTAACTTACAGCACTATGATTCGGGGATGTGCCAAGGCCGGGAGACTGGAAAGGGCACTGAGTTTGTTCAATGAGATGAAATTTGCTGGTATTAAATTGGACAGAGTCTCCTATAATACATTGCTCTCTATTTATGCCAGCCTAGGTAGGTTCGAGGAGGCTCTCAGTATTAGCATGGAGATGGAGAGTATAGGTATCAAGAAGGATGTGGTTACTTACAATGCTCTGATAGATGGATTTGGTAAACAGGGAATGTATGCGAAGGTTAAAGAACTGTTTTTAGAGATGACAAAAGAACATCTCTGTCCGAATCTATTAACTTACTCAACATTGATCAGTGTATATTGTAAAGGAGGCTTATATAGAGACGCAAGGGAAGTATATAGAGGATTCAAACAACAAGGCTTGAAAGCCGATGTTGTTTTCTACAGCAAACTAATTGATGCCTTATGCAAGAAGGGGCTGGTGGAATTGTCAATATTGTTGCTTGATGAGATGATGGGGGAAGGGATTCAACCTAATGTTGTCACGTACAACTCAATCATTAATGCCTTTGGTCGATTGGCTAGTGCTGATCATCTAGAGTCTGAGTTAGAACCATCAAAGTTAATGATTCTTCAGAATGTTTCTGATAGTGAGGTTGAAGATGAAGCAGATGACAAAATCATAGGGGTTTTTAAGCAGTTGGCTTGTGGAAAATCAGGTGATAGCAGGCAAAACCACAGGGAAAGGAATGACTTAAGCTGCATATTGGGTGTTTTCCGGAAGATGCATGAAATGGAAATAAAGCCTAATGTTGTTACATTTTCAGAAATTCTTAACGCTTGCAGGTATCTTGTATCGCAGATATTAAACCTCTTCCCTATATTGTGTTTTTACTACTAATTATTACTATTATTATTTTTGGTGGAATTTCACATGCTTTTGGCTTCATAGCGTGAACGTGGAATTCTCGTGTTACTCAGGCTTAATTGATTAGTGATGTTGGCTCCATACTTTTTGTGGTTGTAGCCACTGTAATTCTTTTGAAGAAGCGTCATTGTTATTAGAAGAATTACGACTTTTTGATGACCAAGTTTATGGAGTGGCACATGGACTTCTCATGGGTCTTAATGAGAGTACTTGGAGGCAAGCATTATTGCTTTTCGATGAGGTGAACCGGATGGACTCTTCAACTGCATCTGCTTTTTATAATGCTCTGACTGACATACTGTGGCACTTTAATCAGGTAACTTACAGAGTACAATCTTGTTAAGGTCAGATGATGATACATGATAATAATATCTGTATGGGAATGTGGCTTTTAGGTTGCTGTTTGATGGAAATATATCATATTAACTATAGGCTCGAGTAATTTTTTTGATGAAATAAGGTGACTTCTATTCTGATTTCCATAATAAAATTAGTCCTTAGGTTTTGGGTTTTCTGCATCTAGTCAGTCACATTTGAGAGCCACAATGAAAAAATCACAAAATATGTATGACTTTTGGAAAAGAAAGTATGTAGTAATACCAGAACCAATTTTCAGCTTTTTACGTGGTAATTGATGAGCTAGTGAGAGAACCATTGGTCATTGATTGCTCTTAGTAACAAGTGAATCAGCAAAAACTTCATAGAGGTTGGTTGGTTAAGATTCCTGCATATCCTTCTTGTGCTTCCTTTAGAAAGACGTGTCACCATTTGTTGATATCCTCCTAGTGGTGTAGCCAGGATTTTTGTATGGAAGCCAAGGTTCAAGAATTTAGGGGAGCAAAATTTCTATTTTCATGTTTATTTAATAAATATGTTTGGGTTTATAAAAATGCTTAACATTGAAGTGGGGATGACTGTCTCCCTCTTGCTCTGCCTCTGTATCCTCCTAAAAATTGGTAACAGCGGAAGAATCCTTCATGTGTGCCACATTCTGGCAATGTCATTTCATTAGCTTAAATCAATACTAGTTTCCTTTTGTTAAAGCTGTGACTGCTTTTATCATTTCATTTACTTCTAGTCATTATTTTCTTCCACGAGTTTATGACTGCTCTTGCCATGAGAGAAATTGACAAAGAGTTTTCCTGCAGTTCATTTTGGTCATTGTTTTCTTGGTACACTAGATGTTATTCTCTTTTCTCACATGCGATATTTGACCTTGGAGCTGCAAGTGTCCTTACAATGGATATGTGATTTTAATTATTATCTTTCATTTTTTGTTTCGTAGAAGCGAGGTGCCCAATTTGTTGTACTTGAAGGGAAACGTCGAGATGTATGGGAAAATACTTGGTCTGAGTCTTGCTTAGATTTACACTTGATGTCGTGTGGTGCTGCCAGAGCGATGGTTCATGCATGGTTGCTGAACATTCGCTCTATTGTTTACGACGGCCATGAGTTACCGAGCCTTTTAAGGTGGTATTTTTGTCAATAAGATCAGATGTTTGTGAGTTTTCACTCGTACTTTTAGTTGATGATGACATAACTTTCACTTTTTGCAGCATCTTAACCGGTTGGGGCAAGCATAGCAAAGTTGTTGGTGATGGTACGCTGAAGCGAACGGTTGAAGCTCTTCTCATTAGCATAGGTGCACCATTTAGTGTCGCCAAGTGTAATATTGGAAGGTTTATATCGAGTGGAGCTGTGGTGGCTGCCTGGTTGAGAGATTCAGGAACTTTTAAGGTGCTAGTTCTTCAGGATGACAGAACTCACCCAGAAAGCACAAGGTTCGGCCTGATTCCAAATTTACAACCCCTCCTGTTGTAGTTTTTATTGGGTATGTATCATTGATGATAATGGCATGGTGATTATCATGTAATGAATGTAATTTAGTGTTAAAGAAATAGATTTTCTGAAATGGGTTTTCTGTATCTCTCCTTCTCTCTTTTTGTGTCTGTATATATGTTGCATGCACCTGTTTGTGTTGGTTCAGTCCTTGACGTGGCACAAGTGTTGACTGTTTTCACGATCTAGAAGCTGTTGTTCATTTGCATTGTTTGGTACTACTGTGTTTGACACATCCTGTTTCAAATGAATTGCTGGTTTAAATGATGCCTCCATGCTAGACTCTTGTGCTGTATTTCACTATTTTTGTGTTATTTATTGACTTTTGCCAGTATCTTATTGTCGCACCCCCTATGTTTATTTTGCATGCAATCAGATTGATACATGGAAAATTACATGTTTATTTTTGAAAGTATAGATACAATAACAGGATCGAATTTACAAGTCTTCATTTTATTCAAGGATGGAATTTTCTATGCTATCCTCCCTTCGTAAAAAGAAATACGAATGATCAGAGATCCTTTTACCTGGAACTTGGTGGTTTACGTGTATTGTTTATTGGATGGTTTAATACACTTCTCCGAAATTCACATTTATGCACGTGTGAGTGTGTGTTTATTTGTCATTTTGGTAGGGTGGCAGGGGTTTGAGCTGAAGGTGTCAATGGCGCGATAAAAGGAAAAACAGGAAGCCAATATTTGCATGTGGTATAGTTTGTTGGCTGAAGTAAACATGTAATCAGAAAATAGTTGAACCTGTAAATGATTATTGATATCCATCTTGAATAATAACAATAGTTGAAATAAAACTGATTGAAAACATAGGCTTAAAATAAATTACACAGATTCTCCAAAAGACTAAAACCATCAATTTTAATCAATCATTGATTCACAATGAAAGGTCGATTACTGCTGAAAAGAGAGCGCTAATTTATCATTTTTCTCTATTTTTGAACATGATGTGGCCCATAACATAACTGACTTTTGTATTTGATCGGTTCATGTACTCAAATACTACATAGTAGTTTTTTGGTTTCAAATTAGAATTGCTCTGTTAGGACAATACATATACAAGTGGGTGGATGGAGTCTGTCATAATGAATCAAGTATGAACACATGTGGCAAACACCTAGCATTAGATAAGCACACACAAAGTCATATGGACTGAAATGAAGATGGTATCTGTCCTTATTTTGAGCAAAATTAGACTGTGGTACAGGGGAAATTAAAGCTGTTGAGAGTTGTAAGGAAATAACACAATAGAACTTGGCATCGTGTCATGTTGAAAATAATTTGCAAGAACAACATAACTTTGCCAAACGACGTGCTTAAGAAGAAAACTAATATTTCAACTGCATGCATTTATGAACTCTTCTCTTCCATATTTTCTCTATATAATGTTTAGAAGCAATTGATACACGGTAGGATAAAATCACTAAAATTTGATTGTTGTGCCACATTCAGAGTAAAAGATGGGGCAGACTTTCAAAAATGTCTGGCCGTTTGTTATGATTTTGTTTGTTAGTTTTCTCTTGGCACAATTACTATTGGGCGAACGATTGAGAAAGAAATGATTAGTGGAGGTGGTGCTGGAGGAGGTTTTGGTTGGTGGTGCTGGAATGGTATTGGAGGAGTTGGAGGTGGCAGATTTGGTGGGACAGTAGGAGGCATCGGCCGTTTTGGAGTTAGTGTTGGTGGAGGCGTGGGAGGAGCAGGGGGTGGAGCTGGTGGAGGATTAGGTGGTGGCGGCAAAGGTGGAGGCTTGGTAGGTGGTCTAGGGGTAGCGCTGGTGGAGGTTTTGGCGGTGTCAAAGGAGGTGTTGGTACTGGACTACTGGAGGAGGATTTGGTGGTGGTAAAGGCTGTGGCAGAGGAATAGGAAAGAGGATGGGGGTGGTGTAGGCGAGGGATTCGGCGGTGGCAAAGGAGGTCATGTAGGTGGGTCAGGTGGTAGTGGATGTGGGGTCGGAGGAGGGTTTGGCGGTGGCGGCGTGGGTGGTGGAGTTGGAGGAGGGATAGGCGGTGGCGGTGGCGGTGGCGGTGGCGGTGGCATGGGGTGTGGCGGCGGCGGCAGTTCCGGTGGTGGAAATTAATGACCTTGTTATGCTATGTTTTATCAAAATACAACATGCAAAGATTTTAAGCGTATTGAAGCTATTATGTATGCATGTATTATTATTGTAATTTTATGTGTTGATATAACATCAATAATTATTTCGCATTAATTTATTATTCCAAAAATGAGATGATTTTCTTAAATATTACCTCTTTTTTCCCTATTCCTTTTCAATTGTAGCTAGGATATCTGAACTGAAAATATTAAAAATATTGGGTTATAGCCGCAAAAGAGGATGTCACTATACACTTTGTTTTCCCCGTGCACCCCTGAGAAAAGTATAGTGGTTAGGGGTATCATATTCTAATGGCAAATCTCCTCTCCTATTGGGCATTGGGATCATCTCTACCATATGATTGGAGGGATCCTTATTCTACATCCCACTCCCTCGGTATATACTCATGTTATCCACAATGTAAAGGCTGTCTTTTATTCTTCTTTCCAAAGTCAAAAAGTATACATGCATGCATGTATATTCTCTCAAATTTATTCACCTATCTTCATGTTGCGAAAAATGAACTTCTGAAATCTAGAACAGTGATTGTAGGAATTGATCCACCAGATAAACTGAACCGGGCATAAACCGGTTCAAGAGCAGAAAAAAACGAGGTTGATTTTCGTCTTAAAATGAAGACTTTCCAACGTTCAAGTCGTGAAGAATTGTAGTGTTTTATGTTAAATAATTGCATATATTTATTAATTTCACAATTCTTTTGTTTATAGCTAAACAATACCTCCGGTAAAAAAAAAAAATAGAATTCTCGATATTTAAGATAGCAAAAATCCACACAAATTCTTGGATGATAGTGACATTTCTTCAAAAGTTGATAGCAACTTTCATGCGATTTTTACCACACATGATAATATATAACATTTAAAATACTCATCCATGACCTTACCTTGTTCTATTCTTTTATTCTTTTTGGGTTAGAATTGAATTAGATTTCATGGCTCTTACAATGTTTACACGTGGACCAAGAAAAAGATTGAAAGCACAACATGCACACTAACAAAAATAAACAAAATGCTCAAGTTAGCAAAATTGCATTACCTTGTGGTATGACTGTAAAATCTGCATATTTATAATTTAGTAATCAGCAAAAACTGGGCTGGGAGATTTAACACAAATTCTTTCGGAGTCATTTTCCATGGACGTCCACTAATCACTTGTTTTGGATATTGGAGTAGCATAAAGCAATAACAAAGAGAAGAGAGCATAATTAAGTGGCAGCACCACACCTCTCAAATTATGCCCAAGCTTCAACACACTCCACACCAATCACCAAAGCCTCTCATGTTTGCGGCGTTTTGTTTGATTCTGTTATCTTCTAAATTATCGTTTATTTCTCAGTTCTCACCTTCCGCTGTAAACAAATATATCGAAAATCCGATTGTTTGATTTGTCAGTGACTGTACCTTTTGATAAGGACTACCACTTGATTCAATATTTTCTTTTATTTTACTCTTTTGACTAATATTATCCCCTCCCTCCATGTATACGACTCAACCTCGTATTTCCCAGGTGCAACCTGTCAAGCAACCATTCCTTTTAATTGCTTAGCTCTGAAGCCATCGTTCATGCATAAATTTTTTCTACTTCAACTCTACGCTTCATAATTTCTCTATAATTTTCTTGTCCAATTCATTATCTTTATTCCTCCTCTGCTCACTTTTGCTTCAATGGCGCCGCCAAATGATACCGTCAACTCGAATTGCGAAGTCCTTAATTCCACCAAACAAGACTACTACTTTGAACTCCATGATGGGAAGCTATCGGTCAGAAATGTTCCATTACTCACTCAGGTTCCAGGCAATGTTACTTTCAAGTCTTTGCCTTCAGTTTGCCGATCCTCAGATGCTCCCTTTAACCTCATCCACCGGGCCGAATCCTTTTATCACAAGGGTGGATTCCTGGGATTCAGTCTCGATGAACCTACGGATCGTGTGATGAATTCCTTGGGGAGATTCACAGAGAGGGACTTCGTTAGCATTTTCAGGTTCAAGACTTGGTGGTCCACTCAGTGGGTTGGAAAATCGGGTTCCGACGTACAAATGGAAACACAATGGATCATGCTAGACGTCCCGGAAATAAAATCTTATGCCGTTGTGATTCCAATAATTGAATGGAAATTCAGGTCGGCCTTTTTTCCTGGAACTGATGGCCATGTGATGATCTGTGCGGAGAGTGGTTCCACTACTGCCAAGTCGTCGTCTTTCGATGCGATCGCCTATATTCACGTGTCCGACAACCCTTACAATTTAATGAAAGAGGCCTACACTGTCATTAGAGTTCACCTTAACACGTTCAAGCTTATTGAAGAGAAATCACCACCACCCCTTGTGAATAAATTTGGTTGGTGTACCTGGGATGCATTTTACTTGACAGTGGAGCCTGCTGGAGCTTGGTATGGAGTCAACGAATTCGCAGAGGGAGGGCTAACCCCGAGGTTCTTAATTATTGACGATGGCTGGCAAAGCATCAATGATGATACAGACGATGTGCATGAGGACGCAAAAAGTTTCGTGCTTTTGGGAACTCAAATGACTGCCAGGCTTCACAGGCTTGATGAATGTGAAAAATTCAGGAGGTATAAGGGTGGTTCACTCTTGGGGCCTAATGGTACTTCATTTGATCCTATGAAACCGAAGAAGCTGATCGCTAAGGCTATTGAGATAGAAGTGGTTGAAAAATCCCAGAAGAAAGCCGCTCAATCAGGATTAACTGATCTATCTCAATTTGAAGTTGAGATTGAGAAACTGAAGAAAGAATTGGACAAAATGATTATAGGGGGAGATGAAGGAGGCAAGGATTTGAGTAAAAACAGTTCAAGTTGCTCCTGCAAGTCTGAAAATATCGGAATGAAAGCATTTACTAGAGATTTGAGAACAAAATTCAAAGGATTGGATGATATATATGTTTGGCATGCACTGTGCGGCGCCTGGGGTGGGGTGAGGTCAGGGGCAACTCATCTGAACTCCAAGGTTGCGTCTTGTAAACTGTCTCCAGGGCTCGATGGAACCATGTCTGACCTCGCAGTGGTGAAAATTATCGAGGGCTCTCTTGGGTTTGTGCATCCTAATCAAGCCTATGATTTCTATGATTCCATGCATTCTTACCTTTCGAAAGTTGGAATCACGGGAGTGAAAGTGGATGTCATACATGTAAGCAAATTCTAGTATTGCTAAAATTATCACTCGTACTTGTACGTACATGTATTTTTAGGCATGTCAACTGTTAAACTAACATACTTTTTTGAAATAGTGTCTAGAATATGTATCTGAAGAATACGGAGGAAGAGTTGAGATTGCCAAGGCTTATTACAAGGGACTGTCAAAATCACTAGCCAAGAACTTCAATGGGACTGGACTCATTTCCAGCATGCAGCATTGCAACGACTTCTTTTTCCTCGGGACCGAACAGATATCAATAGGAAGAGTTGGTAAAACAAAACAAAAGAATTTCTATTATCCAATAAAGAATTGATCAGAGACACTGATTTTCTCTGTGATATACTCTGTGTTTTGATAGGGGATGACTTTTGGTTTGAAGATCCTAATGGTGATCCTAATGGAGTGTTTTGGCTACAAGGAGTTCATATGATCCACTGTGCCTTCAACAGCATGTGGATGGGTCAATTTATACAACCAGACTGGGACATGTTTCAATCCGACCATGTTTGTGCAAAATTTCATGCTGGCTCAAGGGCTATTTGTGGCGGGCCTGTTTATGTTAGTGATTCTTTGGGTGGTCATAATTTCAAGCTGCTCAATAACTCGTATTCCCCGACGGCACTATTCCTAAGTGCATCCATTTTGCTCTACCAACAAGAGACTGCCTCTTCAAGAACCCTCTTTTTGACAGCAAATCCGTTCTCAAAATATGGAACCTTAACAAGGTGATCAAGAACTTTAATTTACGTATTGCAACAATTCTCATTCTTATTACAAGTTCAGAAATTTTAGAATATTCGATTGGTGTAATTTGACAGTATGGAGGGGTGATTGGTGCTTTCAACTGCCAAGGTGCTGGATGGCACCCCAAGGAACAGAGGATCAAAGGATACCCTCAATGTTACAAGCCAGTTTCTGGTTCAGTCCGTGTAACAGACATCGAATGGGATCAAAAGGCCGAAACTACTGAAATGGCAAAAGCCGATGAATATGTAGTCTATCTTTGCGAGGCAGAGAAACTATTCTTAGAAAGCCGTGATTCTGACGCAATTCCAATCACCCCTTCAGCCCTCGACGTTCGAATTATTCAGCTTCGTGCCGATCAAGAAACTTGTTCAGGGCGCTAAGTTTGCACCTATTGGACTGACCAGCATGTTTAACAGCGGAGGGACCATTCTAGGCCTGCTGTATGATGGAGTGATAGCTAAGATTGAAGTCAAGGGCGGTGGCGATTGATGGGCCTACTCCAGTGTTTCTCCCAAGAAAGCGTACGTGAACGGAATCGAGGTTGGATACGAGTGGTCGGAAAATGGCAAGCTGGGAGTGCACATTTCTTGGAATGAAGAATGTGGTGGCATTTCTAATGTATGTTTAGTATTCTGAATATGATTGTGATCAAATATATGATGATGCATGTACTAATAAAAGTGCTTGTCAGCCAATATAAAGTAGCAGGATTCTAGTTTTTGTGTGCTGTTTATGATTCCGTTGTTATTATGAGTATGAATTTTGAGAATCTGAAAAAGTTTTTTTTAATGATGTTTGTATGGGGGCGTCTCTTTGTTCGAAAGTGATTTAAATCATCAAAAGACACCAATGGATTGATATGGTTGTAGAAAACTCGAAAAAAGATCACACACACCCCTTTTCATGAAACATAAACCTTGACGACTAGGTGTCACTTTTCAGGCGTCTGGGCAAACGCTCATACAAAATCTGGAGCGCTATGTGACCAACAAAGGTGCCCAACGCCTGACTAGCTGCCTAGAAATTAAAGACAACACTCCCCAGCGCCTCCCCTATTGTCTGGGAATTCTTGATGCATCTCCAACGACCATCTTGTCATCAATTTCATTGGTACGCAAGATTCAAGATTTTAAAAAAATTCTTTCAGATCATTTTGTTCTATATATTATGTTCATTACAATTTATTATATAACATAAAATCAACTGCTTGAATTTTAGCTTGAGAAATAATTTTGAAAGTAAGTTATATAAGTTCTTATAAATCGTCTAATATGATAAGAAATTAAGCACAGATAAATAATAAAATGATTCAAATTGTTTTTTAGAAAATCATTTTTTTAAAATTTTTGTAGTATAATTGATATTACGTGCAACGCACGTGCATCATGCTAGTAAAATTAAATGCAAGGAAAAACGGGCTTTCACTAGCTTTTTTTGAAAGAATGACTTTACGTTTTCGTCTCTTTTATTCCATCTCTTTTTGTTATTGGATAAAGTTATATATATCCTTGAGTTCAAACATCCTCATTTCCTTTTGCATGGTTATTAACTGGACGAAATGTGATGAACGCTTAATATTTTAACATTTGTTTGCTAATGCCTCTTCTCAGGTACACTATTTTCATGAAAAAAGATTTATCTTTGGGCTTCGTTAGTATTGTGTTGTTTTATTTTCTACTTGTTTGTATTAATGCATTGAAAATGCAGGCCATGGTTGATGTGGCCAAAGAAGTTGGAGCTGATGCTGTTTCTCGTGGATGTACTGGAAAGGGAAATGACCCGACATACTTTAGAATTTCTGTAGACAGTTTGATTCCTATTGAAGTTTCTCCCTTCACGAATGAAGGGAAGAGAAGACGCAATCGAATATGCTGTAAGGCATAATGTCCCTGTTCCAGTGACAAAGAAATCCATCTACAGTAGAGATAGGAATCTGTGGCACCTCAGTCATGAGGTAGGTGGTGATTACATGTGCTTTAGAACCCTTTTATATTATGATTTTCTGTGAGGAAAGTTCTTAGATTTGCTATATTCATACCCTTCGGATTTTATTGTGGCACCAGAATAACAATTCACTGTGACTAATGAGAGGACTGCCCATTCTAAGCCAACATATTATCGTGTTATGAACTTCTGGAATGGGAAGGATTGTCATATTTGCATAATCAGTTATTTGGTTGTCATTAAAATCAACAGAATGTGTTGGATGTGGATCTTTATTTAAATTTTTTAATGACTCTGATCATTTACTGTGAAAATGCCCTTCACAATTGTCTAAATATTGATATATAAATGTTCAAGGGGAAGATCCAGCAAATGAGCCCGTGGAGAACATGTACATGTTGACCCGAAAGAGCTATAACTTCTTTAGTTCTCATTTTAGAATTGTTTTAATAACTTTTCTACAATTTTTTCGCATACTTTAAATATAGGTTTGCGAATAAATAGATATCAAGAAAAATTAACATCATTAAGAGCGATGACGCAAAATCTATGCTAGATCTTGCAAGTTATCGAGCAAAATTATACGTGTGGAATTAAATTCAAAAGTATGTTTGAACATATTCAAGTTTGTTTCAAATTTGATAATTTCAAACTCAAGTTGGTTGATATTCGAGCAGCCAAGGGGGCAAACAACTGTCTGAATGGTAACAAGATATATTTTTTACTGAGGGAATTGTTCTGAATTCCCACTGACAGCATCGTATATATTGAAAGCATTAAGAGAGAATAATGCAGCAAGCATCCAAGAAGACTGGATATACCGTGCTGGGCAGGGAAATGCGATACTGTGCAGATGCAAATCCTTACCTACTACTTAGCTCTGTTCAGCACTCGATAGAGCCCATCAATTTCCTCCTGCGTGCCATCGATGGTTGAATAATGAAGTCGTTAACTCATAAGTCATAACACAGCAAGTTAAAATAGCATCATGTTATTTACCTTGTAATTCTTAAGCATTCTGTCTCGTCTCTTCTTCAATGTTGCTGTCACCAATTCTTTTTCAGACAATTCAAATAGCTCAGGTTCCACGATTATATCTTTGATGTACTCGAAACCTCTCAGCTGTCCAAGCAAATTTGAAACAATCCCATTAAATGATATTATGTCAGTACTCTGCCTTAGTTTGCTTTTAAAGAATGTGAAGAAAGTGACCTTATTTCTGTCGGCTGTAGATTTGAGCTCAAGGATGATGTGATCTTTGAGCTGGTTTAAAGAGCATAGCTCCAGAAAGGTGGATTCTTTATGGCCATTCTGCTTTCCCCATTTCATGGTGTTGTCTTCGTTTGGAACAACTACTGCGACTAGCTTCGACTTGAAGCTATCCCCGTACACCCATATCTAAAATACACAGTTGGAACTGAAGATTATAATATAGTTATTTGAAAAAAAAAAGGAAAAAAAAAAGAGAGAGAGAGAGAGATTAAGTTGAATGATGCTTGCTTGCTTACATCTTCCACAATCGGGGTGATACCATAAACTTTTTCAAGATATTCAACTGCAACATACTCTCCCTGAGAGAGCTTGATTAGGTTCTTCTTCCTGTCGATAATTCTAATGATCCCATTGGGTAACATCTCTCCGATGTCACCTGAGGGCAGATTCATGCAACAATTTAGTCAAGAAGCAATGACCTAATGGATATGGGAAATGATGACTCGAAAACGAACCCGTATGGAACCATCCGTCTTGGACTACTTCCTGAGTCAACTCTGGGTTCTTGTAGTATCCTGCAAACGCTGATTTCCCTTTGATGCATATTTCACCACGAGAAGGATTCGCAAGTGGATCATAGCCCATCTCTGGAACTTCCTCCAGACGGATTTCGGTATACATGAAAGAAGAGCCAACTGTTCCAATCATGCACATCTCATCTGGAAAACCCAGCGTTGCCAATCCACAACTCTCAGTCAACCCTGCCCACCGAAATTAACAGACCACGTACAACTTTGAGATTCTATAGACTCTATTTTTGTTCTTAGTTTGACTAAGATAAATATATTTATTTACCATATCCTTGTACCACAAAAGCACAGGATGTGACCCGTAGGAATTCTTCTATCTCGGTGCTCAATGGCGCACCCCCGGACACTATGAGACGGATCCTTCCACCTAACCTGTTTTTGACCTACAAATGAGAAAGAAAACAAGTCACTTTTTCTCTCTTTACTTCTAGGACTCTGCATGAGTGTAAAATCTAAGAAACTCTAGATCGGATCCAATGCAATCAGACGCACCAATGATAGTGGAAAATGGGATAACAGATATGATCAAGATAGACATTGAAGCTTAACATAAAACTGGAGAAGTAAGAAAACCTTTCCAAAAGCAAGTAGATCAGCCAGTGGTGATGCATCTTTTTGTTTGTACCCGCGATTCATCCAAAAAAGTTTGCTGTATCATAGGAAAAGATTCATTTTTAGCATCAGTTTTTGCTTCAATACGAGTAGCAAGCATATACTATCAAAGAAACAATTTTGAAGACAAAAGGCTAACGAATGGACAGGTTTTTACTATTTGTAAAGCCAGCTGAAAATCCTCCTCCTCCTAGGGTTGAGTTCTTCAACAGCTTTGAGGACCCCTGAAGAAAGATAAACCAAATGAGAGTGTAAACAATGACAGCGAATTGGCGCTAGCAAATATGATAAAAAAACATCAAAATTTTCATGCCTTCATGCACTCTTTCAAAAACTCGAGGTACTCCTGCCAAAAATGTCGGTTTCAACTCCACCAAATCGTCCCTTATTTCGTTGATTTCCTTCAGTACACTCAATGGAAATAAGATTATCAAATATGATACATAAATGAACACCATATCCTCATCTGAGTGAACTCTGAAGTTCAGAAAAGACGCAAAAAACAAACATTTTAGCAGCTTACCCCATGATAGTATCCGACCGAAGCACCCTTGTAGAAAAAGAATTCTTCAATCATGCGATCGAGAATGTGAGCAAGGGGTAGGAAAGATATGTACACATCGTCCACTGTCATCTATTGAGGCTCCCAAATCATAAACATGTGAAAACATAGAAATACTAAACAAGGACCAACCAGAAAAAATATGATAGGCCCGAACTAAAAGGCGGCAAATGGATGGAAATGCGCGGTTACCTTGTCTTCGAATTGCTCCATGAATTTTTCGACCCCGCTAATGCATGTTATAATGTTTTCATGGGTCAAAATTACACCTTTTGGATCGCCGCTGGTTCCACTTGTATACATAATCGTGCATGCATCAGATGGCTTTGGTGAAAAAATTCCCGATGGCTTTTCTCTTCCCTGATATGAAATGCACATAATTCAAAAACATGAAAGAACGGGTAAAAAAGGGTGAACTCTGTGCAATTCAAAAACGTAAAAGGACCACTGGACTGGTTTATCATACCACAGCAAGAAATTCGGTCCAAGAGTAAGGTTTGATGCCGATAGCGGCTGCTTCGTCCCGCTGTCCCTCTGTCAATGAAGAGAAGCACACAATAACTGCAACCAAAAGAATTTTTTACATCAAAGATCTTTTCGGAAACTACTGACTGATTAATTCATATTGATTCATGCTTACATTTTATCCTTTGAGCACTGGTGCATTCAGGGCTCATTAGCTGCAATATTAGGGAATTGTTTAATTCATGAAAACAATCAAGTGGATTGATTAATCCTAAGGTTCAACCAAATCCATAAACCAATACAGAGTTTTGCTAGGCTCACTTGTTTCACTTTCTTATCTTGAACGAAAACGATATCAAGCTCAGCATGATCTATTATGTAGTTCACAGCTCCAGCCCCTGCACAATGGAAAATGACATTATTGAAGCCTCAAACGTCATAAACTCGCCCGCATATGTTAATAAGAACCAAATCATACTCCCGAATATTGTTCTTTTTCTAGCTATGAAAATCCACACATCAGATTACAATCGAGAAACAATTTGCAGCCAACTATCCTAGATATAGAACAGTGTCAGTAATAGACTAAGGCTGACGAATATCGTACCAAGAGTGTCGTAGAGAGGAACACAAATTAAACTGTGAGCATTGCAGGCCTGAACAAGAGAACACAACCCAAGTTTAAGAACGCGAATTAAAGGGGAACAAGATTGAGATAAACAGGCTAGTCTAATGAACTGACCTCCATTGCCACAATCCACTGAGGACAATTTGCGCCATAAATTCCAACTCGAGCTCCCTGTGACAGAGTAAATTGTTAAAGTTTAAGCCTATTGATCGAGACGTCTTCTATGAGTT
This sequence comes from Primulina tabacum, assembly GCF_025594145.1. Classification (NCBI taxonomy): domain Eukaryota; kingdom Viridiplantae; phylum Streptophyta; class Magnoliopsida; order Lamiales; family Gesneriaceae; genus Primulina; species Primulina tabacum. The sequence goes on from NC_134551.1 coordinate 1,993,206, forward strand.
CGAGTTCTTGCGACAACCGGTTTCAACATCGTATAGAGCATGATTGTCAAAGGTTCAAAAAAACCTACAGATTAAAAGTGCATCTATCAAGCTGGTTTTTGTTGTCTAATGATTAACGTATCACATTTCATTATCGGACACTAGCTGGACATATATTTATTGACCTCCGACTTACGCATATATGTTGGGTGTGGGCATATTCTAGCATAAATCTCTCCTGAACTCGAGATTTTGGGACAACCAAATTCGATGAAAATCGGTAGCGAATTCCCCTAAAGCTTGTAGGATGGATGGCTAATGATATTTTGATGAATAGCAATACAAAAAACCAAAATGCTTGCATGCAAGAGTGAAGGGAATGCAGTCTCTTACAGGTTCAATGCCATGCGCTCGCAATGCCGAACCAACAAGCAGAGTTTCCTGGTACGCTTCCTTGTATGTCTTCCACTTGTAAGGGCCCCACTGAAGAATATGAAATCCCATAAAATATAATCAGAAAGCAAACACTTTTCAACACCAGATTTACTCACAACTCTGACATGCAAAAGCAGGAACATGATCCATCACACAGGATAACAGCAGTAAAAAGCGTGGCACCTTCCCGTCGACCAACTCACGCCATCCCAGCATTCTATTGCCAGAGTACTTTTCAAATGAAGTTCTGCGCATAAAAACACATTTGACTTGTCAGTCGACAGACTCGCAAGACTTCGGTTTAAACAAATAACACATAATAGGCGCATTTTTCGTAGCAAGTGACCTGAAAATTTGCCAAGCGGTGGATAACTCAGGATTAATCGGCGGAAACGCATGCTCCGCGAGTAGATTACGATACACGGGACCAACCGATGGCTTTCCATCTCGGCCTTCCCTTCCTTCTTCCACCTTGACACCGAACTTCTCCATTCCCCCGCTGAAATCAGCAGAATCCTAAGAAAGAACAAGACTCACAGCCATAAAGTATTATTCAATGTAGGAAAGCAAAAGTCACGATTGACCCAACACTACATATGTGGATATATGTATATATGACCAGTTCTCTCTGAATTTCTTTTAAAATATACAGTACAAAACGAGCATAAAGAATTATACATCGACTTACTGAATTGCAAAAGAATGGCCAATGAATTCAGTCTACGATCGAGAAAAATGCAATGGATGTCGGCTTAGATACTATCATGCAAGTGTAGCAGATGAGGAGTACTTAGATAAAGAAGATGAAGATGACTACGACGGAAGAGTGGCAATTGGCAATGTATCCTTTAATAAACGGTTGAATGTGCAAGGTAGCATAATACGTGCCAATTGGGAAATGGAAATAGATACCACCTAACTTTTATAATCATGTAATTTAATATAAAATCTATTTTATATAAAAATCATTTGAAACTCATGTATTCTTTATTGTATATTATGTGAAAAAATAAACCTCGGTCCAGCATAAACAATATCGTTATGTGTTCATGGGACTTCAGATACATATATATATCTCTATAGATATTTCATCAGTCCAAATATATAAATTTGTTTCACACATATTGAAAATTCGTTGGAAAAGTAAAGTTTATAAACAAAAATTCTATGAGTAGGTATCTTGTGAACATTCTCACGAATCTTTATCTGTGAGACGTAACAACCCTTAGCGATATTCATAATAAAAAGTATTACTCTTAGCACGAAAAATAATATTTTTTCATGGATGACCCAAATAAGATATCCGTCTCACAAAATACGATCCGTAAGACCGTCTCACACAAGTTTTTGTCAAATCTTATTGTGCATTTAGTTAAATGCATTCAAAAAAATATTTTACTTTTTTCAAAATTGAGCTAAAAACAAGAAAATAATATTAAATATAGAAACTAGATGATATATTTGGGATAACCGAAAAAAGAAAAGAAACATAATTAATTGAGATGGAGTATGTGTGTATGTGTGTGTCTATATATGTAATTCTATATAATGTTCTTCTATCGTACTCAACTCTGTACACATCAATCTATTGAATGTAATAAATCATATTCATATCATATATATCCAATATATGAGTGGTAATGGACCTCGTAGTTAGAAAACATATCAAAATTATATATATATATATATATATATATATTTAATTGGTTTGGTGGTAACTATTAATGTGAGTTGTTGAAATACCCGTGCTATTACTATTAGGAGTGGGAGTTGAAACCAAACTTATGAAAAGTCGGGTAATTAATTAATGCAGAGCCCACCGTCAACGCCCAACCATCTTCCATTCAATATATTTCTTTTTTAAAACGGTATCACGAATCTCTATTTGTGAGATGGATCAACGTTACCGATAGTCACAATAAAAAGTAATATTCTTAACATAAAAAATAATACTTTTTCATGGATGACCCAAATAAGATATCTGTCTCACAAAATACGACCCATGAGACCATCTCACGCAAATTTTTTTCTCTTCTATTTACCATACATACGACCTGCCAACATATAATTATGTACTTTTTTGTATTTTTCTCTCAATTGTATTAAAGAATAAAAATAAATAAAATATATTTCATTGAAATTCGATTTTTATTTGAAATTGTTTACTTTATTTGGAAAAAATTCCCGCGGCATGGCAGAAAGAGTTGGTACGTTGTGTGGCTACAACGTTAACTCAAATATTTCAATAATGACGATATTATATATTTATATAATTTTATTAAATCTCATTATTCCAATTAAATGAACCTTATTATTATTATTGTTGTTGTTGTTGTTATTATTATTATTATTATTAATTCAGTGTAGTCGACCACTGAACAAATTAAGAAGATATTTCTGGAAAATAAACATTGATTAATTAGTTCTAGTTATAAATACTTAACAAAATTATTGTTGATATATGAATATTTTCTACAATTCTTGTACATTGAAAAATTATTGAGCAAGTTATAAATACTTATAATTATTATTAACTAATTTATTAACAAAAAAAATGTAAATGAGTTCCTATGTGTGTTGTCATCTTTTTCATTTAATTTGGAAATGTATTAATCTAAATAATCCCAAGTTGTCAAATTTTTAACGGTCTTGTGTTAATTCAAATATTATATTTGACGCATGTTCATTCAATGCCTTAACATGTACAAAAGGAAATTCATTTATTACTCTATAATGTTAGTTGTCTCGTATCGGTTAGATAAAATAGCTATGAGTGATATATATGGTCTTGGACAATCCTCCCTCCTTGAGCTAGCTTTTGGAGTTGAGTTAGGTCCAAGTTCCAATCTTAACATGTATCAGAGCTCAGGTTCCACCGTTATGTGTTGGACTGCTCATAGTTGGGTCACCCGTTCTGTCCATAATTGAGTCATTTGTAAACTTCACGTTCCAAATGTTAAGAATATGTGAAAATCATAGAAAAACTAGTTTTGATGTATCAATTGTAAATGTTTTCAAGTTCCACCTCTTTCCATTTTTTAAAAATTAATTACGAGATACGTTTTCTAATCAGTTTGCTTCATTGCGATTTTGATACACTATATTGTCAAATTTTAATCTTAATTCTACGTTTTATACTACTTATTTTAGTCATTTTACACAGTGCTGATGTAGTTCTGTAAATGACGGAGTCAAGCTATCGCCAAGTCGGATAATAAAATATTCAATAATTTAGCAGAAGATATAATATATTTTTAAAATAACTTGTTATTATGAAAGAAGGGTAGATTTCATTTTTTCTCTCTGACTAATAGATGTATTATTTTGTTTCGACAACCTATTTTTAATGGCATCCCTTGATTTCGTTGCACAATAGCTTTCATCCTACCATCAATGATTTCCAAAGCTAACTTAATTAAAGTCCTACGACTCCTATCATAATTTTAATGGTGAAAACAAAAGTTTCAATTAATAGTGATAAAGTATATTAAAGTTTTGCTTATATGGTTAAAAAAATGTCATTTGAATTAAACATATATGAAAAAACAGTGTATCTGTCATTTATATATATAAAAAAACGGTGTATATCTATCATTTAAGGGTCTTGATAAGTTTTCTTTTCTTATGTTTTCAATCGAGATAGGTACCGTTTCACGAATTTACATTTGTGTAAGGAGTCGACCCGGTTCATATCTGGGATGAAAAATAATATTTTTAACGAGTTTAGTCAGATTTGATATTCATCTCACAAAATTGAGTTGTACATAGTTATACTTGGTAAAATTAGATAAATTAGAAGTGTATATGTATATTAATGACATCCTTGAAATACTTTTCAACCTTCAAATACTTTTCCACCGGTTGTTTTAAATGTAGCAGCTACCCTCAACCAACCGCAACCCTAAATCCTTGACACAAACAAACATCATAAAAAGTTCAATAAACTACAAAAAAAACATAGAGATTGATGTTATTTTTCTTCTATTTATAAAGTCAAGGAGGAATTGTTTTTGGATTGACGTAATTGGTCGACGCAAATCAAAGGTCCGATCTACATTGAAAAAATTGCCGATTTCATGGACTAGTTCGACTGAAATCGGTGAAAATCAAGGTTGGTTGGTCACATTGTCCACACAGCCTCTGTCCAAGGCTTGCAGGTAACCAATCAATCGCCATCAATTGGCAATAAAAATGTCTTATTATTAGTGGGTGAATGGAGTAAATGCTAGCAAGTGGATCGGAAGAGTATTGTCACTATAGCCCTACGATATTACAATTTTCTTAAACTTATATTTTCCCTTTCTGTGTATATATAGCAGTTCTCTAGTGCAATATCCAAAACAAAGCAATTTATCATTCTAAAAACTTCAATTTTGACCAACGCGAGAACCAAAAACTTGTGTCGACCAATTTACATGAAACATGTCGTGCTACTAACGAGGCTGTCTTCCTGTGGGCTACCTTTGGGTGGTGCCTGTTGGGGAGATATAATGTACTTGTCATCAAGAAAAAGTTGAAGTCAGCCAAATGTGCAGTAAAAAAAAAAAATCCAAGCAAATATGCTGCCTTTGTGGGAGAAAACCCATAAATCGTAGAATCCATATGTTAAATTATTAAGAATTTGACTAAAAACTTAAACGGAAGCCATAATCCTGAATTCTTTAGAACTGTTTTGATCTTCCAGATCTACGCGCTCTTCCTTTGAGAAAATCCTATAGTTTCTCTTAGAACTATTTTTTTAATGGGGGGAGAATAGTGAAAGTGATAGCGTGAGATCTGGGGACTATGACCATATATATAGATAATGTTTGTCATTATCTTCTGATATTCATGTTTTAGTCCATCATAAAAATAGAAATTACATTTATGTTTCTACACATTAAAGGCCCGCAACCTATTAGATACATTAAAACCCAATAACCTGAAACCTTACTTGATCACTTTGTTTTGGGCTTAACTTAATAAACAATCCATAACGCATAATTATTCACATATAAGCTCATACAAATAAAATTGATCCATCAGCCTTTGGCTTGGGAAGTTATAATTTGTTTTTGTTTTTATTATTGTGCTAGAAGTTGTGAATTTTTATTTTGATGAGTGTCTTTTTATTTTGCAAAAAATTATATTTGTGAATTCTCTCTGTTAAATATGCCATCCGAGGAAATAAAAATGTAGAACCATGACATGCATGCATTTTGCACCATGTACGTGTACATAAACTATACGTGAAGAGTTATATTAATCAAGCAAATGAGTAACATATACTATATCGTAAATTTTAGAGTAACTAATTTAAATTTTCTAATATTCAGTAGCTTATCATAAAATCAATTTAAAATTCAAGAGATTTATATTGAATCGTAATAATTATTATTTATTATGTAAAATAATATCATTTTAGTATTATATTTGTGAAAATTCCTTTTTTTAGTAAGTACCTAGTTGTTCAAATTTTTGGCACTTAATAAATAGCAAGAGCACCTTATACAGTGTGTAATCTTCAAATTAAGATAATTAACATGTAAGTACGTAACCCTATATTATTCCACCTAATGATTAATATGAATGGATCGATAATATTCCAATTGCTTGTTGACTTTCTTTTTTTTTTTTAATCTAGTTATCTATTAGTTTTCGCCCATCAAATTCAAAATATAAACTGTTGTGAGACCGTCTCACGAATTAATTTTATGAAATGGATATCTACACCAACTAAATCATGAAAAAATATTATTTTTTTAAAAAAAGTTATGAATCGGGTCGGTCTGTCTCGTAAATATAGACATGCGAACTATCTCATAAGAGACATGCTCTGAATTCAAATGATACATAAACAAGTACACAAAAAATATTGATACATAGCCAAATGAACCCATTCACAGCTTAAATGTACAAAAAAGTTAAAGCAAATATGTGTAACATCACTGTCTCTCATAGTTTAATAGCATAAACATCTCCTAGTAATTTTAAATATTTTGTAATTATAGTTTTTAAATTATAATGCCGATGTAACATCTAGATATCTAATGTAATAACATCAATTATCAGTAAGACAAAAATATCCAGCGTTACATTAAATATGACAGAAAACATATTAAAATTATTAGAAAATGAAAAAAGTATTTTATAAAATTGGAGGACTAAAAACAAATTATACCAACCTATAAAACTAAATTTCTGATTTCCATAGGGATTTTTGTATTAATCATCCCAGTGTTTTATTTTTATTTTTACCATAATCATCTATGTATCTTATGTAATTTTAAAATAATTTTTTAAATTATTACTAGATATATGACAAAAACAGGCCCAATGGGCTTTTTAAGAGGCCCAAATTACAATCCCATTTGAAAAACAACTCTCATTTATGGTCTGAGATAGGGATTACACAACAATGGCTGCCAATTCTACAGCTAAAGAGGGAATTGGGAATGAGGAGGAATTTGTGTACAGAATCAGCACCGCCGAGGAGTGGGAGGAGCTCCGGAGAACTGGTTGCACCTACGGCGGAAATATAGACAAATCATCTGCTTGTTTTCACCTGAGCATGCTCCATCAGGTTTCTTCATTTTCTCCTTCCCTACATGAATAAGTTAGGCAACGTGTTGATCAAGATAAAATGGAAATACCCAACCCATATTCCGATTATTTGATTGTGTATATGAAGGAGAAATTTTGTGTTTGTGGCGTGTCAGTGGGATTTTATCCTTTCATTTGGAAATAAAAATGATATTTCGCCTTTGTTATGGTTTTATTAAATGAAATTGTCTTTAAACCTTCCTATTCCATAATGTTCTTTTTTTTAAAGTATTTAATTTCCGAATAAATGACTAATCTTTAAATCTATACGGTTTACATCCCTTTGGGCATCAAAAGATTTTAGTTTTATCATGCTTGAGGGGATCTAGTGCGGAGTGCCAGGACATTCTCTCGAATGGAATGAAGAAACTTTTGAAATCCATTACGCTATAGCTAATGAACAAGTTAAAAATATAAAGCGAGAAATTTCAATTCCATGGATATCAAAATGGCCAAACAAGTTGGATGGATTTGACAAATGCACCTTAAGAGAAAAAGCATTCTTGTGGCAAAGTTTCTGTACTCGGGTTGCTTCATGATCTTTTGGTTATCAAACAATTAATTTAGTATAATATATCCTTATCTTTTCTGCTCTCTGGTGTGCGATTTTGGGAATATCACTGACAATGTGGACATTGGCCTTTCCTTCATGCTCTATTATGTAGTTTAGGTGATCTGGCTGGTCACTTGTGTGTCTTTGTAGCTATATCTGGGTTTCAGTCGGAGTCCTTTGAAAAGCTTCAAAGCATATTACAATTTTGACTTGCAGGTGCAATCGACTTTACAGAACTTTTTCTCGAACGTGAAGGAGGATCTGTACCTACTTCAGATTGATGTAAAGAAGGTAGCATTACTATAAACACACGAATAATTTTAGCATCATGAGCATTTGTGTTTGCTATATCATCTGAAGATTTGCCAATGCACGAGATGCTTTGTAGTTTTGTGGCAGTCTTGCAGAGATAGTATTCGGCCACCACCCAGACAGCATTTACATATGTGTGTGGATATGTGCATGTATATATGTATGGATACATCTCATTATATTTTGTCTGCATATTTTGGCATATAAACAAATATAAATCGGCGGATGCAGCTTGGGAGCGGCTTGATTTATGAAGCCGTGGACGACGAGTCAAGTATTTGGTTTCCTCATTTCTACGGTCCATCACGGAGTTTCTGTCCTTTGTCACTTGATGCTGTGTTGAAAGCTGAGAAGCTGACGCTATGTGATGACAAATTTAAATGCAGCAGCTTCAGCATTTAATCATATATGTATATTTGTATCCATTTATTTTATTGGGTGATTCAGACTTTGAATTTGGATCCATCATCTGTATTAATATCAAGTTGCTCGTTTGCCCCCAGTCCCGTTCTGGCTTACCGACCTCGAACGAATCTCCGATGCTAACAACAGATCATAATTTTTAGTGACGAATGACTTACAAGAACCCTCCTTACTCGTCAAGGATCCCTTAGTCTAACAGGAAGGGTAAGGCTCCAAGACCCCATTACTTGTGTAACAAAGATAATATGCCGACGAGTACTTGCAAAGATCCTAAGTTTGAAACGAGAAAAAGGATAATCTTTTTTATTAGCGGTGACATATAATTTATAGTGAAGTATAAAATTTTGCAAGATAATCAAAGTTCTTCAATAATGCTTGCAGTAACATGACAAGAATTGATCCAAATGATTCGCACCACTAGGAGCTTGTTCAATTCATAATATATATATACCCTACCACTCGCTCCATGCTTGTAATAATCAATATTTAATTCATTAAATTTATCAATAAATGTTCTTTTTTTTGTCATGATCTCAAATTTTTCAATGATTTTGCAAGACACAATGATTTGAAAGCTACGCCAAAAGATTAAAAAAGATAACTCGCAATTTTTTAAATGTTTTTTTAGTTAAATTAAAAAAACAAAAAAATGATTATTTAGTTAAGTGGCTGGCTATTGTCAAAAAAAAAAAAAGGAGAAAAAAAGATATAAAAATGATACCCTCCATTAAAAAAAAATGAATGGATCCTAGTAATGATAATAATTGATTATTTGTAGTAATAATTTACTAAGGTCATACCTCATGACAACCTAGAAAGCGAAGATATGTACAAAGTCGACGGATCTCATGAATCATTTATTAAGTGCTTATCAATGTCATTCGTTTGACTGACTGTTTACCCCACACACAAAAACACACACATGTATGTGTGTATGTGAATTAGAAATATGAGTGAAGAATTTAAAAATACGATTATGCTTACTTTTGAATCAAAACAGATTCGCTTGTCAAGAACTTTATATCTTTGGAATTGATTAATAATAATAATAATAATATTTTAATAATAATAAGAAGAAAAACAACAATAATGTTGTTGTTCGTGATCATGATAATATATTTTGTCAATGAACTTTTATCTTATTAATGTTATTACAATTTTGCAAACTTAGAAAGATGTTTCCTTTATGATGTTTTACATAATTGAACAAAAGTTGAATGATTTTCCGCCGTTCTTTTGGTAATATGATATTGATGCATGAATACTTACCATTTACAAATGCAATAATTAATGTTTTGTGTGTCTATATATATATAAAGTTTGTATCATGTGTACTGATCTATATTCATGAGACGGGTCGACGTAGTTTATATCTGCAGTGAAAAGTAATAATTTGACATAAAAAGTAATATTTTTCACTCAAATCAATATATTACCCAATAAACATTTGACTTGAAAAGTAATATTTTCATTCAAATTAACATATACTACACAATATTTTTTCAAAACATAACTAACAAAAAATAATATTTTAGTAGAGAAAAATAATATTTAGAGATAAAAATAACATTTTCATGACTCGGATCTGAGATCCATTTCACACAATTTACATGTGAGTCAGTTCTACAGGGGTTTTTATATATGTGTGCGCATCTAAGGCAATGCTATTATTTTTTAAAATTTTACTTATAAGTTCTCTTTGATATGCATCATGAAAAAGTGAGAGTAGGTCTTTTGTGAGATGGCCTCACGAATATTTATCTGTGAGATGGGTCAACCCTACCGATGTTCACAATAAAAAATAATACTCTTAGCATAAAAAGTAATATTTTTTCGTAATTGACCCAAATAAGATATCAGTTTCACAAAATATGATATGTGAGATCATCTCACACAAGTTTTTACCAAAACGTGGGAGCTAGTTTGGATAGTATAAACAATTTTTGGATTCAAATATCACTTACGTGAACAATGTAGGTAGTTTAGTCAGGAAATTCTTTCACGTTTACTGTATACTTTTGTATACAAACATTGCGTTCATATCCAATCGATTATTTTTATAATTACTTTTTTTAAAAAAAAATTAATTTAAATTAAAACATAAAATTTTCTTGTTTTCAATAGGTTTTTTAGATTTTTTTTTTACATAAAGTTGATTATTTATGGAAAATAATGAAATAGGGGGCTAAAAAAAAAAGAAAGATGGTTTTTTGGGATTAAAAAAACCATTCTTACCTAAGAAAAAAATTTATGTGAGACGGTCTCACGGGTCGTATTTTGTGATACAGATATCTTATTTGGGTCATCCATGAAAAAGTATTACTTTTTATGCTAATATTATTAGTTTTTATTGTGAATATTAATAGGATTGACCCATCTCACAGATAAAGATTCGTGAGACCTACTCACATGAGACCTAAATGAATTAAGTTGGGAGAATTTGTTTGGTCGCAATGCGAGCCGTAAATTTTGTGGATTAGGCAAATATAAACAGATTGAATTATTATTTTGGCTAATATATGGAAAAAAATAATTTGAGAATCTACGTTAAAATCATACTAAATAATATATATTTCGTCATAAAGAGCAAACAACAGCGCATTATTCTAATCTTATGTTATAACAAATTTTGGACACGACAAAATTATTAGTCAACCTTTTTTATAGGCCTATGCCAATTGTCACATCAAAGAGTAGGGATTGGCTATACAAAATAGTGAACTTATTTATTTATAATAATAATATATAATAAGGTCGAGTATATGCCGTTGTTTATTATTTTTATTTTTATTATTATTTTATTTTTTTTTTAATTTTTTGCTTTAACTTGAAAAGGCCACGATTTAACATTTAAGGAGAAAGTAATACATGACTCCCTAAAATATTTTATCATTGGAAAATCTAAAAAACAATTCTGATATCAATGATACACGATGTTTGTTCCCAGAAAATACTTTATTTAAAATCAATTAACTTCGTATCGTTTTGAAATAAATATTCGAAAGACTCGGATGTTAGATTTTTTTAAACAAAATCAAATTTCTTGTCACTCATATATACCAGCAGATATTGAAATTATCAGATTATGATTCATCAATAAATCAATTATATATTAAAATCTTGAGCTTCAAAATAACTAATAATATAATTTATTAAAAGTTTCATTTTCGATAACCATAAACACTTTGTTTTTGTTGTTTAATCTCACATCCCAAATTTCCATTGTCAATATAGAATGTTGTCTCATATATTACAGTTAATCATATAATTGAAATAATTTCCATTTTAAATTTTTACATTTAAATATGTTTGCACTCAATGTAATAAAATTTTCTTTTTAAAATAAGTTAAATCCAAATCGATTCAATTATATAATAAGTGAAAATTTAGCTTATGCTTTAAGGAGCAACATGCATGATCATGCATGTCTTAGCTAGTTGAAATAGCTTCTTTTGGTTTATTAGTAATTGATTAATTTGAATATCCACCGACAATTATCGTCCATCAAAAAAATTCAATTTATTTATATTATATTATAAAGATCGATACCAGTATATTTTAAGTTATATCTTTGGTCTTCAAAATCGTAACGAATTTTCTTTTCCAGGATATTTAATTTGTTCCATGTAATATTATTATTTTTTTCAAAAAACAAATGTAACAAAATAAGAACTCCAACATTAACATTGAATGAAAAGAATTACCCTAAAATAATCACGTTTCATATAAAAATTCAATATACTTGTATTAAATTATATTCCTAGAATATATATATATATTTAAAAAAATTAATCATAGCTTTATCTATATTTAAAGAAAAATAATCAATTCGAAAATAATAAAAATTATCGTGTTAAGATAATTTTACAATTGTATAAACATGCAAGTCGTGTAAAGGGACACTAATATAATATGTGAAGCTAAAAAACTTGATAAAAAACAGGGTGAAGCACTAAAAATTTAACAACGAACTAATAAAATCCAACTCTAATAAATTCAACTAAAAATTACATTAAATTATTAGGCAAAAACTTGTGTGATACGGTCTCACGAGTCGTATTTTGTGAGACGGATCTCTTATTTGAGTCATCTAAGAAAAAATATTATTTTTTTATGCTAAGAGTATTACTTTTTATTGTGAATATCGGTAGGATTGATCTGTCCCATATATAAAGATTCGTGAGATCATCTAATAAGAGACCTACTCAAATTATTAATAGGACTCCAAACTCACTCGTTTTTACTTCTTTCTTTTCCGATTTTAAGCATTTCTTCCCTCGAAATCTCAGTTGCTTATGCTCTCTTTACATGACAAAAAGAATAAAGTTATAAAAATAAACGTAGACACAATGACATTAATTAATATGCATATATAAATAATTAATTAAAATCATTGACTAATAGATAGGGAATTTCGTAACAAGAATGACTGGCCATGAACGAAATGCTGCAAATCACAGCCCCGCCAGCTTGGGTTGAACTGTCTTTTGCTGTTGAATACTATGTGGCGCATTCTAAATATCCCTTTTGATCCCTTTTGACCCGCATACTTCGCTTGTTCTCCTCTCTCTCTACAATGGACAACCACTAGCTGATATCTCTATATAATAATCCTCGCATGTTTCAATGCTTACTACATTACACCTGCGTTTCTGCTCACTTCACTGGTAATCTAACTTCATTCAGGGGCAATGCGGCAGAAGCTAGTTGGATAGGCAAGCAAAATCTCGACTACCTGTCGTAGCAATCAGCATGGAAGAGACGTTTGTGCCGTTTCGCGGGATTAAGAATGATGTTCAAGGGAGGCTGCTCTGTTACAAGCAAGATTGGATTGGTGGATTCAAGGCTGGCTTAAGGTTCATATCTACTCGTCCATTTGATTTCCTATACATTTTTTGTGTGATACATTGCTATATATATTGTTTCAGGGTGCTGGCTCCTACTACCTATATATTTTTTGCTTCGGCCATACCAGTGATTTCCTTTGGCGAACAACTTGAGAGGAATACAGGTACCAGAATGTGTTTTCGTTTTCTTTATGTATATGTGTGCGCGTGTGTGTGTGTCGTCTAATGTAATGCGCTTAGGCCGATCGAGGTACACAAGAAATTGCTACACATAAAATGAAGGGTAAATGTGCTGACACCCTTGAGATCTTATTGGACTTTAGTCTCAGGTAACTAGCTAGTGTAATTTATATATAGTTTCATGTGTCGTTAACTTTATTCCAATGAATTGCAGATGGGATTTTAACGGCGGTTCAGACTTTAGCGTCCACTGCATTTTGTGGAATTATACACTCCATTATTGGAGGGCAACCGTTGCTCATTTTAGGAGTTGCTGAGCCTACTGTCTTAATGTACACCTTCATGTTCGACTTTGCCAAGCAAAGACAGGATTTGGGTCGTGAACTCTTTCTTGCATGGACTGGATGGTTGGTTAGCTTGATTTGGTTTCCTTTGATGTTTGTGTCCTTGTTCGGACTTCAATATGTAACACCAAAACTTTTTCAGGGTTTGTGTTTGGACAGCAGCTTTGTTGTTTTTGCTGGCTATTTTAGGAGCATGCTCCATTATCAACAGGTTCACCCGTGTGGCCGGAGAACTGTTCGGAATGCTTATTGCCATGCTTTTCATGCAGCAAGCCCTGAAAGTAAGAAAAGTAATTTGTAAGGAATCATCCATCTCAAACAAAAACGTTGAGTTGACTTTGTGATGATTTGTGTGAAGGGGCTGGTGGAGGAGTTCCGCATACCAAAAAGAGAAGATGCCGGGCTCACAGAATATATACCCTCCTGGAGGTTTGCGAATGGCATGTTCGCGTTGGTTCTGTCATTTGGTCTGCTACTGACTGCATTAAGAAGCCGGAAAGCAAGGTCATGGCTATATGGGTCAGGTGAGGATGAGGAATAGATCTTTTTTTAACATAAAGAAAGGAAATATTTTTTTATTTCTATCGTAATTGTATCATACATAAAATTGTTTATTATTTCCATGTAGGTTGGCTTCGGAGCCTTATCGCAGATTACGGGGTGCCATTGATGGTGCTGGCGTGGACAACAGTATCCTACATACCTGCTTCAACTGTACCGAAAGGGATTCCACGTCGTCTCATGAGCCCAAATCCATGGTCACCAGGGGCCTATGGGAACTGGACAGTGATGAAGGTATGCACCTTGCTTATTCACAAATTTTTCGTGGTAGACTGGTTTCGTTCTCGTTGTGGAACATATGATAATTTGCTATCAAATTTAACAGGATATGCTGAACGTGCCCATTCTCTACATACTTGGAGCCTTCATACCTGCAACAATGATCGCAGTATTATACTATTTTGACCACAGTGTAGCGTCTCAGTTGGCTCAGCAGAAAGAGTTCAATTTGCGGAAACCGTCTTCTTTCCACTACGATTTACTGCTTCTTGGATTTCTGGTAGCTATATGCGCGACTCATTTGATATCTTGCATACTTCTACAGCTCTATTTGTGTCTTGAACTATATAAGATGCCAATATTTGTTGTTGTTGGCAGACATTAGTGTGCGGCCTCCTTGGAATCCCACCATCAAATGGTGTAATCCCACAGTCCCCAATGCATACAAAAGCTCTGGCGACTCTTAAACACCAGGTGAAAGAGTCTTTTGTTTTGATTGTGAAATCCTTGGCAAATACTTTGTAGTTTGTATATTTTACTAAGTTGGGTTTTGGCGGGCTTTGTTATCTAATAACTACCAACTTACACGGGCGTGCCTTGGATATTAATTTTGGATATATATTTCCTGGCTCCAGCTTACACGTGCAGGGGTCTGTAACAAATAAAACTATTTATTGTGCCACCTCCATGCACTCGAACTTTTGGGATAAACGGTTTCAACAATTACCATGTATCTATAAAGTCCTAATACTGAAGTTTTGCTCTTGAACTAACGCAGTTGCTCAGGAATCGGCTTGTTGCTACGGCGCGTCAAAGTATGAAAACAAACTCGAGCTTGGGACAGTTGTATGGGAACATGCAAGAAGCTTATCAACAAATACAGACTCCTCTCATCTACCAGGAGTCATCACACAGAGTATGTAACTATTTATCAACTTGTTTAGATAAATCCTAGCTCTTGCACTCCAGGTACAAGAACAATTAAGAAAATTGTTGAACAGGGTCTAAAGGAGTTGAAAGAATCAACCGTTCAGTTAGCGTCGAGCATGGGAAGCTTTGACGCTCCAGTGGATGAAACAGTTTTTGATGTCCAAAAGGAGATTGACGAGTTACTGCCTGTCGAGGTGAAAGAACAGCGTGTGAGCAACTTGTTTCAAGCCATTTTGGTGGGAGGATGCGTTGCTGCCATGCCAGCATTGAGAATGATCCCAACCTCTGTTCTCTGGGGATATTTTGCTTTCATGGCCATCGAAAGCTTACCTGGTAACCAGTTCTGGGAAAGGATATTACTGCTTTTCACTGCACCAAGCAGAAGATACAAGTAACCCATCAAACATTTTATTACTTCCTTTTCTAGAGCCAAAGCGTTCTCACATCCACTGAAAATATATATATATTTTTGTGTATGTGTGTTTTGGCAGAGTTTTGGAAGACTACCATGCCACCTTTGTGGAAACTGTACCTTTCAAGACAATCGCAACATTTACCATATTCCAGACAACATATTTGCTTCTTTGTTTTGGTATTACATGGGTTCCAATTGCCGGAGTCCTATTCCCTCTTCTTATTATGCTTCTCGTTCCAGTAAGACAATACATGCTACCAAAGTTTTTCAAAGGTGCACATCTTCAAGATTTAGATGCTGCAGAATATGAAGAGGCACCGGCTGTACCATTCAACCTTCCACCGGTAACACTTTCTGTTAGTTTTCCAACAATAAAACTCTGATGTTAAGTTTGTTTATAGATGAAAATTGCAATGAATGCAGGAGGGAGAAGGTAGAGTTTCATTTGCTGAAGGTGAGGAGATATTGGATGGAATTATCACAAGAAGTCGAGGTGAGGTAAGGCATATTTTCAGTCCAAAAGTGACGAGCTCATCAGCAACACCTGGAAAAGGGCCTAAACTAGCGATTCAGAGCCCACGCTGGTCAACCGAGAAAGCAGCATATAGTTCTCGATCTAACTTGGGGATTAGTCCTCGCAACTCAACTCCAAAATAGTTTAGAACAATTCATCAGTGCCCACCATATGCATATATATACATGCAATATGTAATTTTTTTTTTCAAAAAAAAAAAAAACGAAAAACTAGTGGTGACTTGTGTTTTCTTTGTCTCTAATGATTTTTCCTCCTTCAGTGAAAATCTTGCACTTGGAACTCCATCACCAGTTAATTATCATAGGACTACACCGGGAGATCTTCTCCAGATGTATCATAATTGTCTGCTTCTGTTAGCAAAGAACAACTTTTTTCTTTGAGAAGTGATGCATTTGCCTTTGCCCGATTATTTCATGATCAATGTGCATGGAAACTCCTAGTTTTGTTGTGATGATCCTTCAGTTCTAGCTTAACCATCGGCATTAGGGCTATTCAGATTGCCAGCTTTAGTCGAGAGTTAAAATTATTGATTGTACTATGTCTCATAAACTAGATGTTTGGTATTAGTGATTCCAATTGATATGAACTTCGGGAGGTCAGCCACATATTTCATTCCAATGGCCTTGGATAGTCCTCATTGTCTAATGCTCAACAAAGTTGGACATGTATACTTCGGATACCGAATTTCGAAAATATTTTCCCTGACCTTTCGGTTTAGATGTGGCAGCACGTTCAAAATATAAGACTTAATCATAACATCTATAATGAGCTCAAAAGCTTTTACAAAAAGAGGCTTCTACATAAAAATTAGGCTCATTCCATGCCTTAAGATTCTCCAGTTTAAGTCATTTGGTGCTCTTTGCATCAAATTAGACAGCAGTTGAGCGCACTTACAAACCAACAAATGTTTCTAATCGTTTCAACACCCATATCCCCATAGCTCCTTTGTGGATGATACAGCTGACCATATTCATATATTCCGTAAATATGCTCAATGTATTCGTATATTTATTTTATGAATGAAATTTAATTTACCAATATTAAAAAAAGCTTACTTTCATTGTCTTCACAACTTACAGATATGTCTAACATTGTCTCCAATCCATTTTGCATAAATGTATGTAAGGCAAAAAAACACTCAATCAATCATCAATCTCTCAGGACACTTTCTGCTGGTAGCTTTTAGCGAACTTTGCAAACCTTTCCAAACCACGTAACAGCAAGCTCTCCAGAAAAGGTTGCAGGGCCTAAATAACCAGAATTAGTATTGGCTAAAGTACGGTTTCATGTGAAATTTTAAACAAATTTGAATTTCCACCAGCAGCGGTAAAAATTCAGTCCATTGTCAGATGATAATATCGTCACAATCCTGCCATGTCTTCTATTTAGTCATTTGCAAATTCGATTGTTTTTTTTTAATTGCTTGTCTCAAAAGCTCAAGCTCGTAGAGGTTTCACAATTAACAAGTATATGGAAAATTATTTCAATATAAAATTAGGGTCAGGAGATCAAAGGTTCTAAACCCCTGGAGAGCATAATCCTTGTTTTATGAAGTTGGTGTTGATTGGTCTTTGTTCCTAATGTCTTATCAACTTTCATGTATACGCCTTATGTATAAATGCCGAGTAGGTGCGTGGGCAAGTAAAAGTATAAAACTGTTGATTGCGACAATTCCGATTAACTCAAACTTTAGGGACACACGGTTTCAACAAATGTTTTTTGCTAAAAGGTGATACTTACAGATGCCACTGGGGTCAGTAGTTGAGGAACTTCATATGAAACAGTAAGCTGAAATACGAAAAAATCTACTGTAAGAACAGATTCAGAAATTCAAAAATCAATTTTATCTCATTTTTGTTCTGCAAAAAGAAATAAGAAGTCTAAATGTGATCATTTGTTTTCATGCATACCATTGTCATGAACAGATATGTTAAATTTAAATCCGGCTCTACAAATATGAATTTTTCACTTACTTTCTAAACATTAACATGCTGTAAATATTTTATGGATGATCAAGATACTATCTCATTGCATATGAATTAAAAATTCTGCACTTACAAAGTAAAAAGATGCAATCAGCACACGATTGAGAAGCATATGTCACATAAAGCAAACAAATTACAGCAGGAAAGATGAAGTTAATACTTACTTCTACCACACATGAATCAGCACCTTTAGGAAAAAACCTCACAGCTCCCCTGCAACATTTGTATGCTAAACTTATTGTCTCGGAATATCAAGATTAACAAAGCAAACTCAAAGTTTCCGATAGCTCCATTTGAAGGTATGTCATTTATAATTCCTTTTCTAAATATTTTGCCATCTTTATCGAAATAATAAAAAAGAAAGCATTGAATAAAAATGAACGGCATGATCACAAGTATATTGTTCCTCTTCAAAATTCACATAAGACACTGATAAGTAGTACCTAGTACAAATCCAGCTTACTATACATTTGCTGTAAAAAAAGTTCTCTGTCGCAGAGAGTTGTAGGAAGTATAGGGAACTTCAATTAACAGATTTCTCAAGATCAGAAACTGAATCCCTATCCCAAACTCCATGACTTACCCGCAAACTGAAATGTAGTGAATTTCAAAAGCATTACAAATCGGTTAATAAATCCCGGCTCTGGCATTTGATAGTAACGTTCATATGCTTGAATTATTTACTGTTTTGGAGAAAAAACACAATCTTGAGACAAATCCGAAGTTCAGCATGCTTCATTTTTCATACATGATTTGTTTCTCGTAAAATATCTGTTACCTATTAGGAAGACCCTCCAGTGACCTCCAGTGGATTTTCTGATTTGGTATAGGCTGCATTTGTCAACACCACCAAAATTTGATGGGTAATTAACTTGCAATGAGGACATTAAAATATATCGTGCAATAAATCTAAATATTCACTTTAGCAGTTACCTGCAAATTTCGAGCCAGCCAAGAGTATTCTATATCTTGACCAAATGCTTCATACTTCAGTGACCATCGTGATAGATCAGGTTTATCATCCAGAATCTACAAACAGCGTGAGATATCAAATTTCTTACAAAGGCAAATGAGGGTACTATTCAGTATACTTGAAAATCTAAGATGGTTCAAGAAAAAAATCTATGTTCAGAGCGAAAAGGTGCGTAGAATCGAAGAGAAAATCATGGGTCGCCGACCTTTACAGATGAAATGAAGGGCATCCACTGAGAAATGGCTTCGCGGTCAGAGTAACATTTATAAGCAACCGAAATGGGCACATCGATAACCATCTTCACCCTGCAATGGAATCAGCAAATGTGACAGAACAGAGAAGAAAGCAAATGAATTTGATGTTAAGAAGAATGAAATCAGATTACGTGGAATCCTGCCATTCCATGACGGTAGAGAAATGGCGGCCTGGGGATCTGAAGTAATATGTCCTTCTGGGTACATGATTAGTGGTGAGGCGGCGGCGGAGGAGGCCAGCGGTGGTGGAGGAGGATAAGGAGGAGGGCGGGAGCGCCGAGCTATATAGGTTGTATTTAGAGTGGTTGATCAAGGAGACGACGGTGGTCGATGCTGCTCCTACAGACATTTGTTACAGCACAAGTAGAAGAGAAACAATCAATGGCGCAAGGTGGAAGACGACAGACGACCAAATTTTTTCTATCTAGAAACAAATTAATATTAATATTAATATTAATATTAATAAAAGGAGTCTCATTTATTTTTGTTTTCCATTTAGAATTAATAAATAATAAAATAGACAAATAAATCAAGTTGAGAGAAATTTGGGCTTTTTTAAAAAATAAAAATAAAAATATAAAAATAATGCACTTTCAAAACATTGACAAAAGAATTACAATCCGAAAATATTACATTTTGAAATATAAGTTTGAATTATTTTTTATTTTTATATTATTTAAAAAAAAGGAGAAATCGAAATATATTTTCAAAACAGAAGTGTCACCTAACGCCTTCATCTTGATAAATTGGTCGTTTATATACTCTATCTCATATTCAGACATCAAGTAGTTCATCAATAAACCAAAAACTTTTCTACAATTGTTAAAAATAAATGTATGTTTTTTGTTATGGAAAAACTATTCTTTTCGTCCATTAATTTGTATAATTTTAGGTTTTTGTCAATTAAATTTATGGATTTTGATTTTGATACAATAAATTTTAATTTCCAACTGTTCTGATCTAATTATTCAATAATTTTAAAATTCACATCAACAATTATACAAAAAATAGTCAAAATTAAAAATTAATACGCCAAAACCTCAAAATCCGAAATTAAAAAAGTTATATTAAAAAAAAAACAATTTTATTTTAATTTAAAAACAATAGAATCAACAGCTTAATATATAGTTTACTGTTGAATGGCATTGGTCATGTGCTACAAATTTCCGTCCTTAGATGCATCAATCACAAAAATAATGAATGGTGGCAGACACGTCAATATCTGAAATCTAGGTTGGATATATTGACCAGGGCTTCTATATCATGGAATATATTTTTTTGCAAAAGAAAATATACTTTTATTAGTTTATTTATAATTTAATTCTTCTTAAATTTCTGCTTGGTCCCTAGATGATCATGGTTAAGTATAATTAATATTAGTTACTATGCGCACACGATGTGTGTGTATAATCTTTTTTATCATTATCGATGGATTAAAGTGAAATTTGACAAATTATGGAGGGATTAGATTGATATTTGAATGGTTGAAATTAAAAAAAAAACGTGTGTTGAAATTTAAAAAAAAACAAAAAAAAAACAAAAATGTATAGATAGATACAGTGTTTTATATTCAACCAATCTATATTTAAATTAAATTTTAAATTAAAATAATTATATATATATATATATATAATTATATATATTCTGTATTTAAGGACCTTTTATCACGGCGTATAAGTGGATCTGCGCCGAGCTACTCTATTAAAGTGGTCTGTGTATATTTAATATACAATGCCATTCATCTAATCTTGCCAGCTACATTCACAAATCTTGCTGCACTATGTCAAAGCTAAGGTGAGAACTTTGTCTTAATCTGATCAAGATTCATCGGCCCCTTTTTTAATTATTTTGAAATTGATTATGATTTATATAGGTTGGAGGGTAAAGTGGCTGTGATCACGGGCGGTGCGAGCGGCATCGGTGAGGCAGCGGTGCGGTTATTTGCTGAGCAAGGGGCGGCGGTTGTGGTTGCTGACATACAAGATGAATTAGGGAACCGGCTTGTTTCTTCGATCAACTCGGATAAAGTGAGTTACCATCACTGCGACGTACGTGATGAAAAACAAGTGGCCGACACCGTCAGCTACGCCCTTGAAACATATCACGGTCTCGATGTCATGTTCAGTAATGCCGGAATTCTGGGACCCGTAACGAGCATACTCGACCTTGATATTCAAGGATTGGATAATGTCATGGCTACGAATGTACGTGGCATGGCCTCCACTATCAAGCACGCGGCCCGTGCCATGGTGGATAGAAAGATCAAGGGATCTATCATTTGCACAGCCAGCGTTGCTGCCTGTCTCGGGGGCGCCGGCCCGCATGTTTACTCGGCATCGAAACAGGCTGTGGTGGGTCTGGTTAAGGGTGCTTGCAGAGAGCTCGGTGCATATGGGATTAGGGTCAATTGTATATCTCCCTACGGGGTGGCGACGCCGCTGACATGCAACGCATACGGCCTGGAACCGGCGGAAGTGGAGGCAAACAGCTGCAAGACGGCCAACTTGAAGGGGATTGTTTTGAAGGCTAAGCACGTAGCGGAGGCGGCATTGTTTCTAGCTTCCGACGAGTCGGCTTATGTTAGCGGACAAAATTTGGCGGTCGACGGTGGGTTTTCGGTAGTCAGCCACAGTTATACTTCTTTTTAGTAAGGAAAATAGAAAGTGATGAAATCAATTCATATTTGTTTCATATCTATCTTAAACCCAAATACACAGTTATTTATACTAATTAATCTAAGCATTAGAAGATATCATCAAAGGTGCAGAAGAAAACAAGAATATGTTCGAACTGACTCAACGACATTTCTAAATAATTAAATAAGGAAGAAGATTAATATATGTTAACGTTACTTGAAGCTATTATTGTTTTAATAATCTCCTAATGGGATCGGATGCTTTTCTATTGGTGTGTGTATTCAAGGCACCAACCTTTCTAATTGCAATTGCTTAGCATGCCGAGCATCGGAAAATTGAAACTCGAATCCATATATACTTTATCCTGTTTGCTTAAAAAGAATTATTCATAGATGTAAAACAAGTTATATAATTTTTTATTTTGGAAAAAAACATCTTGTTTATATATATAAAAAAAACTATATCAAATTATTCAGCTACTCTCGACTATATAAAACCCTAGTTACAAAATTTGCGCAACTTTTCTATATGCAACTTTTCGCTTTATCATCTTGTGTAAATTCTAACTCTAAGCAAAAAATACTTCAAGCACCCTCCTCGTGAGTATTGATTGTTTTCATGTGAAGTTTCCGACAAAGTCAAGTCCTGAGGAGTTGAATTTTTGCATGTGAAATATGCAATGGTGTCAAGCTTGCAATACTTAAATCACCTTCCGCGTGAGATGTGGTGTGTTTTCATGTGACGTCTGTCATCGGAAACTCAACGTTGAATCCAATTGCATCTCCACGTTACAATGTCCATTTTTTCGTTATGTCACATAAATATTAATATCTTTTGGCATGTAATATCGCAAAAATTTGATTCCAACTGAGTGTTGGATAAATGAATAATGAAGAGTTGTTGAATAGAAAAGGGAGTGAGAATTGTCCCACATGGAGAAAATAGCCAAATGATGTCTCCCTTATAAACTCCAAGTTTGAATAGAGGTTTGGGCCCCAAGGGGTACCAGAAGTTTTTAGAAGGGGGAAGACGCTAATAGACTGCGTCTCAGTGAAACACGCACTCGTCTCGGGTCGGTGTGGTGCGGTCTTTGACAAGTATTAATCTTTTTGGATCAAATTTATTTGGAGAATAAATTTTTCAGTCGCAAATTGATGTGCTTGGGCAGAGGTATGCGCGCAGGGGCGCCACATCCCGCGCAGATGCGCGCCTGTCCCTGGAATTCGGCCAGAACAAGGCGCGCGGGCGCGCGCGCCCTACTGTGGGCGCAGCGCACGTAGACAGAATGTTGCGTGCGGCGCTGTTTCTGAAAGCATGCGCGTCCCTTGGCTATGATGGCATCAATTTTTTGCCCAACCAATATATCCCTTGACTAGAATGGTGTCTCTTTGAAGCATCCGATCTGGAGAAACGTGTCTCCTTAACGCAACCAATGATCATCTATAAATAATCCCTCCAACCATTGTCCAAAGTTGCTGAATTTTTTTGCTTCATCTCCTCTTCTCATATTGCTGCATCATTTTCGAAAATATACTTGAAAGCTCTACATATTTGGTGTTCGCTGTGATCGAAATTTGTAGTACTGCAAACTCTCGACTTGAAGTCGTTGTATCTTGGGGGTGATTGCCTGCAACGTATAGCACTTTGATACGGACAATTTCGTCTTGCGGAGAAAGGATCCTCCTTGCCTCGACTTGATCTTATTGTTGCTGCGGTTGGTTCGAGATTCAAGTTGCTACTTTTGATCGTAAATCAAGACATCCAACATATCCAGAGTAATATCCAATTAACACTGAGAACCAACAAATTCTCATCATCTGCAATTAAAAGAAAGTGGAGAAAAATGGAGGGTTCGGTTATAGCCAGCTCAAAAATCCAAGTCTCCTGGATTTGGAGTATTGGTTGCAGTGGCAAGTATTGGTGTGCATGTGCCCTCATCTTAATCCTGACGGCAACCATGGCGGCCAACTTCCTCCTCCGACCTCCGGAATAGGGGTATTCATCCGCTCAAGCCTGCCATTTGTGGGCCCCATGATGGACCAACCTCCATCCTCGAATCCTTCTCTTCTACCGTGCTTTCGCCTTTGCTGCTATGGCTTTCTTGCTTGTCCAAACTGTGGCCACCTTTGGATTCTCCGTCTTCTTTTCCACACCCAGTACGCTTCTTTACTATCTCATTTCTTGATTTTGCCTACTCATCCAGTCACCAAGAGGAAACGTACGCATGATGGTTTAAGATTTGTGATATAAAGTGTTTTATTTGTATCGGTTTTTTCCCAAGTTATGATTGTTTGAATTGGGTAAGCATAATGGATGGAAATCATATTCAGAAATATAAGGAAGGCACATTAGAACATCAAGAAATCAAGACGAATATGCGGTAGATCAGGATATCCGATATTATGTTAGGTGTGATTTTGGACCATAATCCCTATATTTTGAATTTATATTTAAACATATTAATTAAAGGCATATATAATGGGTTCGATGTTATCTGAAAATCATTATACGTAGTGGCAACATCATGCTTGTCTATTTTCATCAATGACGAAAAAATAAATTCAACTCTAATATACTTGTAGGTTGTATATCATACTAATTAAGTTCATTTTAGTATTGTCATTTGTCATCATATATATAACATGTTCATGGCCCATAGTCCATCTTTTTCTAAGCTTTCCCAATGTTTTGTGATCAATCTCTATAAAGTATATACGATCTGGTTTTTCGGATACTTGCTTCTCTTTCCAGATGCACTTTCGCGTCGGTGATGGTCTACTTAACGGTATATAAGCATTCTTGCACACTCCTTATTTAATTGTCTCCTGTCTCTGTAATCTGTGCCGGAAGCATTCTATTCCTTGCTATTTATTCTTGGCTGTGGACATTTCTAATCACTAACTTGTTATGTGTAGCTTGCTACAATTGTCTCTGGCCGGGGATGTCGGATTGACTCAAGAACCTACAGTGGGGAGACTGATAAATATCTCGAGAAGGATTGGATCGGATGACTTCAAGTATGAAACAATCACGGCTAGGGAGAATCATGTTGGTGGTTTTACCAACCTATAAGTTCATCACAACCAAGTTGCATGTCAGGAGCAGCAAGTTGAATCAATTGGAAATATTATGAACATAATTTATCTGGTCAGCTTGTTCCATATTCGTAGATTTCTTTGTGACTAGACTAGAATATCTCAAAGTTCTGTACAAAGACTTTGAATGGTTTAAGAATGATGATTGGAATACAAAAGAGAGGGAAAATTGTCATTTAATGGCATTGATTGGTTTGTCGGTCAATTGATCAATAGCATTTTTTTAAAAAATGTATTGATTGGAGCATATGAAAGTTGTCTCTCATTTTTTAAACCTTTTTCAAAGTTTATTAGTTTATTGAAAAAAGTTGTCAATAAATTAATGTAAGACAAGACCCACGTTGTAATTTAATTATCGGTGGCATGTTTCATGAAACTGGTCTCTTGATTTATTTAATTTAAATTTGAATATATATCTGATATATATATATATATTAATTTAGAAATAATTTTCAAGTTAATAATTTTGACTTGAAATTATATTTTATATTTCAATTTAATTTTTACCGCATGTTTAGAATTTATTTTTGTATGCTAGATATTTTGTCGAATATTATGAATATTTGTTTGATCAATATACAAATTTAATATTATGCTTCATCCCTCTATTTATTATTGAAATTTTTTTTAATGGAAAATATATTGAAAAATAATTTTTCATCTGGAAATTCATATCATTTACTTATTAAATTATATTAAGCTGTTTGTAATTTTAAATAAACATATTAAGTAAAAATGTGAATAAAAAAATATTTTCAAAAAATGACTTATTAAGAGTCACGTAAATGTGAATAAATAAGTTGAATAATAATTATAAAGTGACATTAAAAAAAAATATTATCTGATGGGTTCTTCACAGATAGATGATGATGCTAGTTCTCAGAGCACACTAGTCTTCCTATGAGTGTTGCTCAGTCTAAGAAGTTCGGTTTTTAAAAAGGTTTTAGCCTTACCAATCTTTCGTGAGAGCACTTTTCGAAAGTGTTAATTGTGTTATTAAATAATTATTATACAAAGTATTAAGTAAAGCCAAAATTTTGTTTGGTGAACCATATAATTTTAAATAATTAATATTTAATCACAACACCCTTAATTATATAAAATTATACATTAAGTGAGTTGATGATCACATCAAAAACATTTATTAACTAAAACCAAAATTTATATCAAGTGAATTGTTTAATTTTAAATAATTAAAGTTTAGTCACATCACATTTAATTATGCAAAATTATACACTAAGTGGGTTGAGGATCACATGAAGAATATTCATTAAGTAAAACTAAAATTTATGTCTAATGAACCATGTAATTTTAAATACTCTAGTTAAGGTTTAGTCACATCATTCTTAATTATGCAAAATTATACATTAAATGAGTTGATGATACATGAAGAACGTTTATTAAGAACATAAATATTTAAAAATTTGTGATTTAATACCTTCGAAATTTGTATAATTTTAATTTATTAAAGAATATTAACAATAGCTTTAGTTGAATTAAAATTATACATTAATTTTGAATCGCATTTAGTTGTAACAGACATAAATTACATAAAATTATTTATCATTTTTGTAATACTTTGATATCAATAATTATGAAGAATAAATATTTTATGCGTAAATAATTTATATCCTAATGATTCAGATTTTTTTAATTAATTGAATAGTAGCCACACTATCTTTGAGTTACTTAAAATTAATAGTTTATTAAAATTATACATAAATTATGAGGATCAAATTGTAATTAATTATATTTGAATAGTGAAATTTATCCCACGAAAAATTTCGTTATGTTAAATATAATATATATGATAAAATATTGAATTATTTTCTAATTTTACCCACAAAGATACGAAAAATTTAATATATATGATAAAATATTGAATTATTTTCTAATTTTACCCACAACGATTAAGAATGTAATATAATTCAATATTATATCATTATTTTATTAATCTAACTCTATTAAAAATTTAGCTCATTGAGAATTTCTATGTTAGTGGTTCATATATATAATATGATTTATATGAGTAAAACATGATATATAATTTTTGGTTTCATTTGATAATATTAACATTTACTCATTGCTTTGCGGCGTACTATTCTGTTAATTACTCTGATATTAATTTTTGAGATTCAATATTATAATTATAAGGGGTTGAAATGGAAGATTATTCTTCATACATGCTTGATGAACACTACTATTAGGAAAGATGAATCATCTGTCATTAATAAAATCATAGATTAATGTAATGATCTTTATGAAAAATGATAGAAATTTAAAAGTGTCTCTTATAATTTCATAAAGATCAATATTTCTACTGGATTAGGGGTTAACTTGAATAGTATGATAATGTCCATACAATCACAAACACCTAAATTGTACATATTATTGAAACAAGTCTCGCATTAGTGATATTTAGGATTTCACAATAATATCTATTCATTAACTTTTGTTGAGAACACTACGAGCTATTATGTATATCGGAAGGTTAGTGAGATCAAAATTATTATGAAATTATATGAATAATCTAAATGTTTAACCGCTAAAAAGCTACAGAATGTTTAACAACTTTCAAGGTAATAAAGATTACATATTTATGTAGAGACGAATTGACAATTTGGAAAGTGAATTGACAATAATCGTCTAAATTTGACATTTATTTTGAAGCACTATTGTAAGGTACATTTTAAGGAGTTTTATTGTGGGCTTAGAGTTATGAATTTTATGTCTATGTCATTAAGATTATATTACGATAATTCAGTTGTAGTATTTGTTGACTAAAGCGAGTCGAATTAAGTAAAACAAAATAAAATATTTTAAACCACTGGATAACATGTTAAGCAACATAAAATGGTATTGAACACGTTACCACTGAAGTGATGATCTTTTTGAACTAAAGTCATGCAAATTAAGATGTTTAAGGATCATATGATAATTAATGTTGGACTTGGTTTTATAATGATTTTATGGTATATACAATTGGTTTTTATTTATGAAACTCATTCAATTATGATATTTTTCATATTCAGATATCTTGAGAAAATATCAATAAAGTTAGACATCGAATAAACATATGATTTATTCATTGAGTTACACAGTACTCTGTGATACCTGGAATATAATAATCACTTTTAAATGACATATTGTCATGATTCATATATTTTGTTTTCACCCATGGTAAATGAGATTAATATGAGTCAAGTGAGATAACGGAGGAATATTTAATGTAAACAAACATTAATGTGACCCTTACCGAATATAAACAAAAAGGAAATAAGTTGTGACAACAATGGCGGTAGCCATAGCCTGCATCTTTTAAAAAACTATGCACATGTCGTCTCGACTTTAGAAAATTCAGACGTGCATGAGCCTCTCCTTGCTTACTCTCAAACTCCTCGATCTTATTCATTGATGATACGAGGCATATAAATACCAGTGATTAAAATCTCAAGCATACAACCCATAATAACAGCGATATATCATCTACAAAGAGTTGAAGTGCTTATAAGACTTCAAATCGGAAGAAAGTGATACATACAAATTATTAAATAGCTGAAGTTAATACTCGATCCGAAGCTAATTCAACATTTCTTCGAAGTGTCGACTCTGTGTATGCCTATGTGATTGAATTTCGTCCTACTCTGTTCTGTACCCTCATATGAAACATAAGCTCTGCACATCATCTAATAAAGCATAATCAATTTTTCAGTTTGTTTGGCTCATGTTCTCCGCTATGGATTATATGCATTGCTGGTGAGAGCAAAACATGCTGCTCTCTCAATAATGTTCGTGCGCCCATTCGTTAGGTCGAATTTACTCCAGATTTTCGAAGTAGATTACTTTTTCCATTAATTTTTCAAAAAATGTATGCAAGAAGTTGTACTCAGTATAGAAGAACAGAGAAAGCAGGGAAGAAAAGAACAATCTGAAATTGGTGGTGTTCACATGGCAAGGTTTCAGCAGAGAAGTTACATATATTACTAGCAATGCCGTGGTATAATTACAGAAGTACGTAAAATATATTTTTATATTGAATTTAATAATTTAGATCAAATCTAATTCTTGAAGTCAAAATAAGTCGTATATTATTGTTCGATGACTTTATAGTGAAAAAAAAGGATTAATATGCTATATATATATATTTCATAAAGGGTTTTATTCATCTATAACATAAAAATATAGATAAAGATAAAAAAATATTTTATTAGTTAAGATATATTAAATATATATGAAATACACATTTACTAAAATAGGTTTTTATGCTTTTTTATTAAATAAATAAAAATTTTGTAATTTTGAGAAGAATAATATTTTTGAATGATAAAAAAAACTAGATAGTTCCTATAAAGCTCTCGACTTTAAACATATATAATAAGTTTATAATATTTTATTTTTGTAAAAAAAATATGTGATTATATAATATGGTATCAAATATATATATGAGGAAATATATTTTGTATATATATATATATTGTAATTTTTTTTGAGGAAATATATTATATACATATATTGTAATTTTTTTTTGAGGAAATATATTTTAACAAAGAAGGGTGCCTTAGAAAATCGAAAAAATAAAATATAAAAAATAATTACCGAAGACAACGTGGGCGAAGAGGATACCTGGTGTGGTATAAAGTTGGGGGATGCATCACATCTTTTTTTCTCTTGCACAAACCCTAGAACAATACCAACGATCGTAAACGAAATTTGCCGTTCTCACTCCAGATTATTTATAGGAGTCGATTTCTATAGGATACTGAGGTTTACTCTTTGATTTTCATCCGATTCCAACCGATGGCGATGGACGATAGCTGCGCGGTGTGTGCGGAGAGCTTGGATTGGGTGGCTTACGGTGCTTGTGGTCACAAGGATGTCTGTTCCACTTGCGTGGCTCGCCTAAGGTTTATCTGCGACGATCGACGCTGCTGTATTTGCAAGACTGAGTCCAACGTCGTCTATGTAACCAAGGTTTTTGAGATGGCCTTTTTTTGTTTAAGATTGAGTTATTTGGCTTGATTGTGTCGGGTTTTTTGAGGCATCGTATTCTGCTCAATGAATTCAAATTGGTTGCAAATTGATTTTGATCGTTTCCCTTCACCCTATTTTTCTCTCTACCTCTGTATTGAACTAAAAGGTTTTGTTTGTTCGTTTTTTTTTCTGGTGTTGCTCATCTGCTGTTAGGCGTTGGGAGTTTACACGAATACGATCGGTGATTTTTCATTGTTTCCCTCCAAAGTAAAAGAAGGCAGAGTAGAAAACTATTGGTATCACGAAGATACACAGTCATTTTTTGATGATTTGGATCATTACAAGATGATCAAGGCCATGTGCAGACTTTCATGTGGAGTGTGTGATAAAACGGAGGACCATCCTGATGATGGATCCAGGAGAAGAGCAGAGTTTAGAAACATTGAGCAGCTAAAGGGTCATTTATTTCATAAACATAGGTTGATGATGTGCAGCCTGTGCTTGGAAGGAAGAAAGGTGAAGTTTGTTTTCCTAGAGATTTTGTACGTATATCTAGCTCTTTTTTAGTTCAATGTTTCTTGTCGACAAGCATATCATATGTTAAGTGCTGATATTTATGATGGTTATGAATTTGATTTGTTCACAGTTTCTCACTAAGGTTCGGGTATAAGTACAAAATAAGGATTGTGTTTGGATTGGATGAAATAAATATAATATGGGATGTCTGCTGATTGATATTTATGTTAATTAGTTGTACCCTCATACCTGCGAAAGATTTTGAAATGAGAAAAATTATAAGTTAAATAGGAATGCTATGAATTGGCAAATTAGCGCTTGAATCTGTTGGTTAATTAGCCCGTCAATCTGTTGGTTAGCTTCTTTCTGAGATGTATTTTGCTGCTTTATGTGCAAATTGTACACAGAAAATGCGAGGACACCTTAGTGAATGATTTCATGATAGATCATAAAAACTTAATAAATCATCTGCCCTCGTACTTCGACTTATTGCAGTAATGATTGCTGATTGCGTTCTCGATGGGAAATTGATAACATATTATGGTGGCAAGAACTGACAAAGCTTTATTTTGATTCCCAGGTTTTCATTTGCGAACAAAAGTTATATACGAGATCTCAACTAACTCAACACACAAACACAGGTGACTCTGAGGTGGATGGAACCGAAAGCGAAAGGGGAGGTTTCATGGGGCATCCTCGGTGTGAATTTTGCGGAACACCATTTTACGGGGATAACGAGCTCTATACACACATGTCTACGGAACATTATATTTGTCATATATGCCAAAGGTAGTCTATGTAGTTTTAGTTGTGATTATCTGGAGAATTTGTTCTCCAATATTTGAACGGTAAATTTTATGAACGGACATGTGCAGGCAGCATCCAGGACAGTACGAGTACTACAAAAATTATGATGATTTGGAGGTTAGAGCATCAATGTGCTGCTAGTACTAGTATCTATAGTCCATTTAATTTTTTTTTATTTTTGTTAATTATTTAGAATGTCCAAAATTCCCAGATCCACTTTCGTCGTGATCATTTTCTATGTGAGGATGAGGATTGTCTTGGCAAAAAGTTTGTTGTCTTCCAATCTGAAGCTGAACTGAAGGTCAGCTTGTTGGGCATATGCTGTGCGTGAACTTGTGCTTTATATGGAATATAACTGCTTCATTCTTACTTTGTTTTGTGTTGTATTGCAGAGGCACAATACTTTGGAGCATGGAGGGATTATGTCTCGTTCGAAGCGCAGTGCTGCTCTTCAGGCACGTATCTCCTCGAAACCATATAAAAATTAGTCAAAAGTGTGTCTTCACTTCAATTTGTCATTTGGTTATTTCTTTCCCATCTGCTGTCTATTTTGGAGAGACTTGCTTTTGATTGTAAAGGCAATTTATTCCATTTGGATTCTTATTATATGTTTACAGGAGTACATTTTATGTGCTCTAATGTTTTATTGTCTATAGATTCCCACCAGTTTTCGGTATCAACAAAGTAGTGAACAAGGTCATCATCGCGGAAGAGGACGTACATTTCAACGAGATTTTTCTGATAATCAACTTTCTTTGGCCATCCAAGCAAGTCTCGAAACAGTTAATACAGCACCATTTAGTACTCGGACTGCTACTGATCATGGAGAAAGTGCTGAAGTTGAGACGCTTGTTCCAGCTTTGGAGTCTTTAACCACGGTTTCTGAGCCAAATTCAAGATATCTTCAAGCTTTATCTCATAATTCAACTGGTGCAGCACTTGGAGAAGTTTCCTTTCCTCCTCTCACTGTGAATCCTGGAAGTAGTCAACAGAACTCCCATTCTGATGTTCAGCCTAAAAGAACTATGGCAGCACTTCTCCGTCATCAAAGTAACCGCAAAGGAAATGCCTCATCTTCAGCTTCCGCTCCCTCTTGGCCAGGAAGGAGTCGTACTTTTACTCAGCCTGAAATCAACAGTGTTCATGATTGGCCCTCAATTGACCGTGCTTCTGGATCAGCATCTAGTCCTGGACTGAGTAAACCTGTGATAAAACCTGGGCATGCCTCACCTGGACGTTCAGTTTCAGCTCAGTCTCGTCCATCATTGGTTACTGATTCATCGTCGACTGCTTCTTTGATTCCATCGAGGATGTTCGGAAGCACAAGTCGTATCCGTCACTCTTTGTCGGCCTCTAATCTTTCTGAGCGTGGCTCTCTGGATTTGTCATCTGGTGATTTTCCTCAAGTTGCTGTAGCACAGACAGGCATACCTTCAAGCGACCAAACTTTGGACAAGGTAAAAGATGTTCAAACAGCAAACAAATCGCTGGTGGAGAAAATTCGTTCAGCTTTGGGGTTTAATGAAGAAAAATTCATTAGCTTTAAAGTGATATCTGGTGAATATCGTCAAGGTTCAATGGATGCTGAGACGTATCTAGCGAATGTCGTGCAGTTTGGTTTGTCTGATCTTGTTCCTGAGTTAGCTAGTCTTCTTCCTAATGTTCAGAAGCAGAAAGCGCTGATTGAAGCCTATCATGTTAATCTGGTAGAGAGTGCTCCAATAGAGAATGGTAGGAACAATGGCACCCGTTTAAAAAATAGCAAGGACTCTAAGAAAGGGAAAGGTAAATCTGTAGATTCTGGAAATAGTGTTGCTAAAAACAGTTTAGCTGATAAGATTATAAGTACTGTAAACGAATTACAGTCAAACTACAGAGCTTCGGACGAAGCGGTGCCTGTGTTATCGAAGGATGGGTATCGATATGACCGAGGCAAATCAAAGGCTGTGGTTGATGATTCACGGTTAGAATCAAGTGGACCTGGTGAGTCCTTGAAATCGAAAAATGACTCCTCTTCTTTGGTTGAATCTAATCAGAAGTCAGGTACTGGTGATGGAAAAGGTAAGCAAAAGAAGAAAACTTCCAAGTTCCACAGAGTCCGCCTTGGTGATGGCTCTGTTGAAGCACTCTTGGATCTTAAAAGTGGTAATCATGATCCAGATCCTTCTCCAAATATAAAGGATTCTGCCACCTCAAGCGGACCAAATATGGAAAGTCTGCCTGCTCGTGGTGTGTGGCGGAATGGTGGAGGCCAGAAGCTTTTGATGACCTCCAGAGAACCTAAAAAATGATATTTTGACTTTGCTGCAAGCTGTACTCCCTTCTTATTTTGTGTTACTTGGGTGTTACAGAAGTATATATGTATATACATGCTGATGGGGAAGGGTAGCTTTTGCTCTAGTGTCGATGTGGCAAAGGGTTCATTTATTTGAAAGTTTTTGGTTGAAGCAAATTGTGAAGAGGTATTGTGAAACTTGAGTGCTGTGCTGCGTTCGCATGCTAAAAAAGAAAGGCGATCAATTAGCTTTTTAATTATTACTATCATGTAGGCGTTCCCGCTTGAACTCATGTTTTATGTTGAACAAATTATTTTTTATTATACACCATTCACTTATTTTTTAAAAATCTCTTGGAATATTTGATTTTATATTATGTAAATTATAAAAATCAGTCCTCATACCTAATAATATATATGATGATATTATTTTAAACAAAATTAATTTATGTGTGTGTAATTATGTATATAATTTTGAAATAATTAGTTCATTTTGTCGTGAGGGTGCACAAATTATGTACTCGCGGGTATTATTTCATTTAATATTACATATATTATGAAAAATAAATCCTAAATATATATATAATGATGTTAAATATCTATGCTATAATTATAAGTAATATGATCATGTAAAAATAGTAAATAGTGTTAATTACATGTTACTTATTTTTATTCAAATTTATAAATAATTTTACTAAACTTTTTAATTGTTTTCAGAGCTTCTTATCAAAATCTTGTAATGACTCCGTAGATTTATTTGATTATAACGTCTTAAAATCTATAATGTTTTGTGCAATTTATTAAGTTTGTTTACTTCTATTCATAATTTTCAAATTTATGAACTTAAATTCCAATTCTAATTTAACTATGCAATCTAGAAAAAGATAATTTAGTCTTCAACAAATTACTCGCATCTAAGGTGTAGTTGTATTTTGAAAGAAGATTTTTATATCATCCACGCACCTTCAAGAAAATACAAGCATCTAAAGTTGACATGGCGAGAAAAAGAAAACGAGGGTTTTACAAATTTCCTGCCACAACTAAAACATGAAGATATATGACTGGAAAACTAGTGATTCCGTTGATAAAGGAGAAACCCTCTACGATTTCTATGGTCCATGCACCTACAACAATCTTAGCTTGGCTGTTCAGTTCCGTCCTTCAAAATTCTTCATTCTTCAGGATAGATCGGGTATATGAACGGTTTTCCGGCACAATTTATTTCCCGTGATATTCTCCACTTCTCTCTTCAAATTAGCTAAAAAACAAAATATTGAAATCAATCACACCTTGTTAATGCTATAACACCTTAACTTGTTTAAAAAACATAGCTTCCAAGTGATTTTAAACCATAATCCCACAACACTCTGAAATAGCACGTGAGATGGACATAAAACAGCAGCACAAAATAAAAACTCGATTATAACATGAGAAGAACATTCCACTTACTATCCAAAGAGAATTTTCGCAAACGTCTTTTCGTTTCCACGTAACTGGATTTACTCCCTAATGTTAAATTTGGATAGAAGAAAATGAAGAAGGTGACGGAAATGTATCGTTTAGTTCTCCAATGATGCCGTAGACAACCTCTATTTAAAGCGAGTCAACAAGCTCTAATTCGTGGATTCCTCCAGGTTCAATAAGCTCATTTTAAAGAAGAATGCCGCTAGCGCGAAAACATAATGAAGCTCCCCGAGATTAAGCATGAAAATAGTCGAAATGTCTCAACAAGGTATTAAGTCTTACGCTCTCTATAATTATCATCGCAGGAAAACTCGTAAGCTCTACAAGCACCCTTGGCATCAACAGCTTCATAGCACTATTAGGTATAGCATGAGAATAACAACAGAGATACCTGAGTATTAATTTCATATTCTCAAAACAATCATCACGTTAAATCAAACCATCTCATTTATTTAAAAAACAAAGAAAAAAACAGCATATTGTCCTTTCGATTATTATTAAACCGAAGTACAGGACAGAATCCTACATGAATCTAATAGGTCAGGAGAATCATATCACAAATAATATAGCTAGGTATGGACAAGGTCTAAAATACTAAGGGCATTTTACTCCCAATGAACTAAAAAAATTTAGAAGCTGTAAAAATTTGTCATCTAGAAATGCTCCGGTAGAGATTCTAAAATCCATCTAGTTCTGGAAAAAAAAATGTTTTTATTTCGCAAGCCAATTTTTCCCAGGTATTTTCTGGACTAATATCAAAACCTAGAAAGGATGGCCTACAAGAGGGTTGATCTTCCAATAATTTTTAATGTGGTCACAAGATTGTGTTCATGATAGGACTAAAAAGCCACTAAAATAGTTTTACAACTGTGCTACAAGGCAACAAGAGAACACGAGCAAATTGGAAGACGATATCTGTATGCGTAGCTTAAATAAATAGTTTCACAAAGCACAAAAATGGGCATCGAGTATATTTCACGAATTTTTTTAATATAAAACTCAAACTCAATTAAAATTAAGAAAAAAAACATATTTATAAACATAGAAGTGTACCTAAACAAAAGGATTTTCTGACCTGCCAAAATTTCAAGTAACATTATTGACGCCCCTACTTAATTTGCTAAGCACAATACAATCTACTATATTTATCTTGACTTAACAATGACATTGAGGGCGTTCCTTTAGATAATTTCAACTGTTCTTGTTATTGGTTTTTTGTTAAATAAGAAACAAAATTCATGCATAAAGAGACACTTGTATGTATGGAAGACAGTATATTCCATAAATTTAAGATGATAGACAGTATATTCCATAAATTTAAGATGATATTTTCCCATACATAACAAAAATGTAGCTCGTTCAGAATTTCCAGAAGGAGAAATAAATGAAAACATAAAAAAAGGGTGCGGTGGCCAGATCAAGCAAGGACGTGCATTAAAGTTGGGAACATGGAAGGTCCAAACCATGCAAACAATTTTTTTTTAAAAAAAAAACAATTAAATTGATTCTAGTCAAAATGAATACATGCACAAGTGATGTGGAATTACTGGGATGACAACAACTATGTCCCATCAAACATGTATAGTAAGGAGAAGTTCTATATGTTTTCACTACTTTAGCAAGGAACAAGCAACACAACCAAAATTATTGAAGAGAGACTAACCTACTAATTTGTACTCGTGGACCACAGGAAGGGCGTAAAATGAGTTCACATCACTTCATTCTCTCTGAAGCTTCTTGCAAGTGACTCCATCATGGAGAAGTTGATTAATTGCATCGCGTAACCTGATATAATCATCAACAGTATTGTACACTTGATGAGAAATACGAGCATACCCAGTTAGAATACCATTCACAACCGCAGATCCAATCTCCCCATCTCTTGAAGCCTGAAAATATATGGGGACTTCCACCCCAAAATGATCTCTCAAGTGTGTCCTTAACTTCAAGGCATCATCATCACACAAAATACCCAATCCCGAAGGCAATCCAATCATTGCCATGCTGGGACACATCTCTGGAGGTGTACCAAGATTTGTTCCCCATGCCTTAGCCAACATTTCACCCATTTCCACTACTTTGTCATGATTATGCTTCTGAATTCCCATGAGGCCACCTTGAAATCTATTAATGAAATCTAAAGCTTCAGGAATTACAAGTTGAGAGCTGTAGTCTCGTGTCCCAATCCATGCGCTCTCGATAGCCAATCCATTCCCATATTCATGTGAAACCACAGGGTGATGTAAATTGGGCGATATGGGCGACTGTCGGCAGTATAAAAATGCAACAGAAGGAGGGCAGAAAAACCATTTATGCAAATTGCTTACATAAAAATCGGCTCCGATCTCCTTGACATCAACATGAACACTGCCAATAGCATGAGCAGCGTCCACAAACACGCGTTCAACACCTTCCTCCCTACAAATCTTAACCAATTCACGAGCGGGAATAACAACACTGGGCATTGAAGTTATATGATCTATTATCGCTAGCCTAACTGTCTTGCCGTTTGCCTTACCTCTAGCCAAGCCTTTCCGAAACTCGGCTATAATTTCTTCATTGGAATTGACAGGGAAAGGCAAGTGAACCACGATGACAGAACCCCCAGCCCTAGTGACATAAGCCTCAATTGACTTCTTTACAGCCTGGAAAGCGCAGTGGAGCATGACAACAGCATCTCCCTTCTGGAATCTCCCTTCCGCAAAAGCCCATCCAACATGCTGGAGAACGATGGCAGCAGCAGTAGTGGCATTGTCGACGATGGAGATTTCATCGACGTGGTCAGCATTTACAAGCTCCTTGACGATGGAGCGAGATCGCATGATTTGGCGCTGAAGATGGTTGAAGAAGAAATCGTCTGGCTGGCGGAGAAATCGAAGTTGCCAGAGCTTCTGAGCGGCGATGATGGAGGCAGGGCAGCTGCCGAAACTGCCGTTGTTGATCCTAGCGATTCCTGGCTGGTGATGGGCGAACTCCTCCCGAATTTCTGCTTCGGATATCAAAGAGAGTTTTGGCTTCTTCGAGACGTGGTTGCCATCTCCATTGGCTTCGGGTAGTTCCATCTTAATTGTAGTTAGGGTTAGTAGCCGGCGAGATTACCGATTACCATCAATTTGGGAAAGAAGCCCCACACTCAACAATGAAAAAAGCGTTGACAAATGATAAGGAGCGATTTCTTTTTTGCTAAGATAACAAGACGCGACTTTAGGCGCACGTTATAATATACAGTTTTGATATGCTGGACACCTATCGTGAGCACCGATGAAGTGTCACTCACCCATTGGATGCACAATTTTTCTATATTTCATCACATCCAATAGGTGAGTGACACCTCATCGGTGCTCACATAGGTGTGCACGGTAGGTGTACAGCATATCAAAACTAAAACACACACACACATATATATATATATATGTATATACTATTTTATTAAGTTTGAGACACTTAGAGTAACTAACTTTGATGTCATTGTCTGTTTTAATATATATTTTGATGCTCATTTAAATATAAATCAAATGAATTATAAAAAAATATTATACAAGCACGCAACGCGTGCGTCGGTGTACTAGTATATATGAGTGATGCTATATGTATGTCCATATTTATACAACACAAAAAATTCAATAAAAAAATTCAATCTGTCAAAATCTCACTATATATTGAATACAAAATTCCGCAATATAAAAGTAAAATCTCGTAATATAAAAGTAAAATCTCGCGATATAAAATCTCTCAGACAAACGAGGAGGGAGAAGAAGAAACAAAAATAAAATTTCATTTTTCTCAACATTTGCATAGTTTGGATTGCATTTTGAACCGATGGATTTGGATTTAATGAAAATATTTGATAATTGGATTTCGATTTGTGGATTTTTTAATGTAATAATGTCAAGATCCAACTTAAAATGGTAAAGAAAGAAATTGAAAATCTCGAAAAATTTGTAAATATCCAAACAAGTGCAGCTCATTTAAATAATAAATTTACGGAAATTTCTCGACTAATTAAATCCATTTTAGAGAACAACGGGATATTAAACAATAATCGAACAGTTTAAACATTGTTACAAATTAATATGTTTTTTATAAAATATTATGCTGTTTTGATATCGAGACAAAAAAATAAAATAATAAATAAAAAGAATTATAGAATATAATGCACTTGCAAATTTCTGGTTTTGAAATTCAAACGAACATTCGACCGTTGGGCTGAATCTAAATAAGGAGAATCAAGATTGCAGCAGCAGTAGACATCCTCCATGTCGCTCGTCTCCTCCGATGCACCCAGACGTCATGGCTGGCAACGCCCACTCCACCCTTTACAGGTTCAAGTATCCATCATAAATCTTTTTGCAACTATCGCTTCTATTTTGACTTCAGCATTTACACATGACTCACATCTCGGAATTTTTTGTTTCGATTGTGTTTGCGTGGACCGATTTGTTTCGATTTTTTGAAACAAGTGCAACATCTGTCGTTTTTCTTGAGCTGGGTTTTGATTCTTGAAATATATTGCAGCTCGTGGGAACAGCGGTTTTCTGTTTCCTAGTCGCGGCTTTTTACTGCTTTTTGGGACTTTTCTTAGGCAGCGGAATAGCGGAGATCACCATTACAGCTATTTTCTCCGTAGCGGTAAATCAAATATCTTTTACGCTTGTCTGAGGATTTAAAGGGATGTGTTTGATATATATATATGGTATGGTAATATCTTCTTTTCTTTTATATAATATATATGCAGGTAGTTTCTGTTGCTCTTCTGTTTTTGAGGTGTGCGAGCATTGATCCTAGCGACAAGAGTAGATTTCGATCGAGAAAAAAGAAAAGAAAAGGTGATTTTACCGGGTTCCAAGAGCTGAATTATGTGTATTTCTTCAGCAAGATTTGCGTGAGATTCTTCAGAAGAATGGAGCGCAAGATCCTGAAGACTTGCATTAGAAGGAAGTATGTGGATCCTTGCAAAGCTAGCATCCAAATTCAACTGGAACCTCTAATCCCATTTCCCCTCGTTCTCAAGGATGATTCTTTTCCACCAAATCCCAAAGACGAAGATATCTCATTTTGCTCCCTCTGCGATTTCGAGGTGATTAGTTGAGAGTTAGTTTTTGGGCCAAGGTTGCCGAAAAACTTCAAATTAATACTGACAGTCATTATTCCCCCTATCAGGTTAACAAGTACAGCAAACATTGCAGGACTTGCAACCGGTGTGTCGAAGGATTCGATCACCACTGCAGGGTATCAGACAAATTATCTTACTCTCTTTATCCCATCAATAGATACATTAGTAATTTTCTCATTTGGCTTGTTTCAGTGGCTGAACAATTGTGTTGGGAAAAAGAATTACTCGACCTTCATTCTTTTGATGACTTTTGTCTTGATAATGGTTAGTTAACTTCCTGATCAAGCGCTAAACATATTATTCAATTCATTAACATTCTCGAGATGATGTGCTAGTTATGTTGCTGCAGCTTACCGTGGAAGGGGGAACTGCGATTGTGGTATTTGTCAGGTGCTTTTCTGATAGCAAAGGGATGGAACAAGAGTTGAAGAGAAGACACTATGAGAACTTCCCTAGAGGAGTTCTTGCAGCGGCATCAGTAATTTTCTCATAGGTTCCCTTTTATACACCACACCCCTTCTCAAGTACTTTTAACTCAGTTATTGAATTACAGATTTTATTGGTTTTGGTGACGGCCTATAGCACGGTTGCATTGGGGCAACTTTTTTTCTTCCATCTAGTTCTAATCAGAAAGGTACAGCAAAAGCAATATATGCATCCTTATATAACTAAAAAAGAAAACTTGTAACAGACTTTGGTCGTATTCATTTATTAATACTGTTCCATGGGGAAACAGTTTGATCAAGTAATGGGATAGATAATTCAAGATTAATGCCTCCATTCTTGACAGGGAATATCGACTTATGATTACATTCTCACAATGAAAGAAGAGAACCAACTTGTAGAACTTGAGTCACTTGAAGATTCGGATTCAGCTTCCGATTCAGACTTTTCTTCTGATGAGAGTATTGATTACGATTCACCTGAAAAGCCTTCATTTCTATCACGAATGATATACAAAGGTGGAAGGATAAATCAGGTACATGTAGTAGGTTGTATTCATCTTTTCCTATTGCATAGTGATATATTGAGATGAAGTACATTATTTTGGCTTAATTTCCAGAACCCACAAAAATTGTCCATAAAGGTTGATGATGAACCAGAATCATTGTCCATCTTGAACAAAAAGAAAGGTTTCCGAGCAAGCATTGACCCATGGAAACTAATAAAACTGAGTCGAGATAAAGCTATACTTGCAGCTGACAAGGCAAGGGAAAGACAACTGAAGCACAAGCCCTTAACTCTAAAAAGTGATTCACTTAAGCCCTTGCCTCTAGAAATAAAAAGTGGACCACTCGTGAAAGCAGATAACAAAGATGCAGGAGTGTTAAGCCTGATGCCTCTGCCTCTCGTTTCAAAAGGAAGGTTTTTAAACTCACCCAGACAGTTTTCAAGTCCAAGAAAACGACTTTCATACTCCCCAACACAGCAACCCGGTTCTGGTGGTGCTGGTGGACCATCACCAAAGCACAACTATAGAAGCGGTTTTGATCTGAAGTTGACTCAAGTCTCCAGAGAAATGGAAAGCTATATATCCAGGCAGGTCTTGTGCTCAGTTTTAAGGAGTGATGGTTCCGAGGCTTCTCCTAGATGACAGGAGAAACAAACATTACAAGTATAGCTCTTGCTTGCTACGAGTTTTAGTGAACACTCAGAAATTTCATAGATTTCTTTTTCTTTTTTGGCAAAGAAATTTAATATATATTTAAACAAACATCCGTGCGTCTGACAATTTCTCGTGTGAATTAATAGAACCAAAGCCTACATCAGTTTTAGCATTTCTGTTCAAATGACATTCAACCTCCTATTTTCCAGACAAAAAGACGAACAAAACATTCTTATACAGTTTAAAAACAATGTAGAACTCAAATTATTCTTTAGCATTATAAAATATGAGAAGGTATACAGTAGGCATTCAGGTTCATGTTGATGCCAGAGTAAAAGAAGTCTTTCCCAAAAGACAAGTGGCCTAACTCAAGTGGCCTAACTCACTTGCCTTCTCAGATGAGTACCCAAATGACATAACGAATCTGCTGCCTCAACAAGAACTAAAGCAGAAGATACAGTGTTTCCTTTCATTGATATTTTAGATCCCATTGTATCTCAACCGCATTGATACAATTCCTGACACAATCCACAATTGACCACCTTACCACCAAATGGTACGGCTTACCCTCCAGAAGAATGGCATTTACAATTCAGGATTCATTAATCCACAAGACAAGGTATTCATTTGATTGCCCATTGACACAAATATTATGAAGAGGGCATGGAAGTGATGACTGGATTCGTATCATCATGATTCTTAGCATCGGATTTAACACCTTCAGAACTTTGTTCATTTTTCTGCTTCACCAAAACTGGCTGGAACTGGGGGAAGTGCAAAAGAACATAATGACATTGTTTCAGCAAGTGTGGAAATCAAGATTGAAATGCAAGTCGATGGAAAATTGAATCAAAATCTCAAGTAAAAAAAAAGAAAGTAGTGTTCAATTCTATACCTGGTAAATAGCATATATAACATTTCTTCTTATACGCGCCATCATCTCTATGAAAAGATTGTAGCCCTCAAGTTTGTACTCGATAAGTGGATCTCTCTGCGCATATCCCCGCAAACCTACAGCCTGCTGTACAAATTTGAGTGCTTGCAAGTGTTCCTTCCATAAGCGATCTATGTTGGACAATATAAGAAACTTTTCTGCTTCTTTCATCAAACCAGGAGCTTCTTTCTCCACTATTTCCTGGTATAAATAGAAAGAAATAATGATCCATAACCGAATTCGATATTATGTGTTTACATTGGCCAGTACAGCTATTCAACCTGGTGTGCATAAATGAATAGCTGGTGTGCATAAATGAATAGAAACACTTCACACAAAGTGATGCTGCAAATTACTTACCCGTTTCTGCATATATGCTTCACGTCCACGAAGGTGAAGGTATTCTTTTAATTCATCATAATTGGAGCAATTAGATCCGAGTAATTCAGGGGTCAAATCATTCAAAAGATAGCAATATCTACAAATGAAATATAAACAAGTCAAAAAATAACAACAGTTCTGTTAATTATTCCTGAACAAATAAATAAAGCCCGAGGAAGATCGAAGAAGTTAATACCCTTAGTGATCATACCTTGTGAATTTAATCATACAATAGAATATCAGCACAACAAAGCCATACATGTTTCGCATAATATGAAACCAGGTTACGACAGGCAGTAACTGATAATAAGAATAAATAAATAATTATTCTTGTCAGAGCAAGTAGGTGAGACTAAAATTTGAAAGTGATGCATACAAATTAGAAATACTCTTAACATAACTGTAGTATGAAGCTTACTGTTGAAGTTTTGCAGCAAGCTTCTCAAAGTTCCAGCTCTCTCTTGGAGCATCAGAATCAATATTTGCCTATGAAGTTGTTAAAATAAAAAAGTTACAGCCGCTGGTTGAATTGTATAAAAGGTAAAAGTCAGATCAAAGTTAAACAGTTAATCACACCTCCAGTATATCGTCCATTGTTAACTCAGCATATTCGACAAGGAG
Source organism: Primulina tabacum (assembly GCF_025594145.1). NCBI lineage: Eukaryota > Viridiplantae > Streptophyta > Magnoliopsida > Lamiales > Gesneriaceae > Primulina > Primulina tabacum. The sequence goes on from NC_134551.1 coordinate 2,037,152, forward strand.
AAATTGGAGATCGTCGGACTCCAATGCTCTTCTTCTCTCAGTGTATACCCGATCTCTTTGACTGTTCAAAACCTCATCATATTCAAACAATTGCTTTCTAATGTCAAAAAAGTAATTTTCCACTTTTCTCTGAGCTTCATCCAGTGCTTTTGTCAGCATCTTGGATTCAATTGGTAAATCTTCAACTCTAAAAGCTCTCATCAAACCCTACATACCGGAATAGTGTCAGACTCTTCACAGCAACTTCCTGGTCAATAGTGATAAGCTTGAAGACAAAAAGAACCTGAATTCTATCTCCACCAAATATGCGAAAGATGTTATCTTCAAGACTAAGAAAAAACCGGGAACTTCCAGGGTCTCCTTGTCGGCCACTACGGCCACGCAGCTGCACAATATATAACATGATAAAGTAGAAAATATAGAAGCGAAATTAAACAACTACGTTAAAATTAGCACAAAAGTTTGTGGTAATTTGTCACCATGACTTAACTCATCAAAATGAAAGAACCAAACCTGATTGTCAATTCGGCGTGACTCATGACGCTCCGTACCCACAACATGAAGCCCACCCGCTGACACAACCTGATCATCAAAATGGGAAAATTCCATTACAACCAGGAAAGATAAAGTTTTCCCAGGATTGTAAATGTTATTTTTGTTTATGATTCAGGGTTACAAGCTGAGACTTCAGCATTTCCTTACGCTATGCATACAGCACTGTGCTGACCAGCTGGTAATTTGGAAAAAAAAAGGTTTTTAATAAATGAAGTCATATCATTCATCATGTTATGCATTTTTTAAATTTTAATGGACTGAATCTTGTACTCCATTTCTTCTAAGGTTTCTCATGCTAATGTGATGTCCATCATTTATGCATATTAATTGCAAATTCAGTTAGGTGCATCCATTTAGGTGCATCAGAAGACCCCGTTTTAGTTGTTGGATTCAGATGGTGTCTCTTGTGCTGCTTGAGCACAAACACAGCAGCACAAAAAACACAGATAAAGACGCAACAACATTGATATTTAAAACATTGAGAACATAACATGACAAATATAACACTATAATACATTTAAGCACACAAATTTAAAATTGAGAGCATGGTCAAATAAATCAAACACGTACAAAAATATTTGAAGCATAGCTTTTTCGATTATTAAAATTTAAATCATCATTCAAGACATACAGACAAAAAGAAATTATTTTGAAAAATGGATTTTTGTAACTTTTTACCTAAATTTTCAGAAAATACTAAAGTCCTGTCATATCCAAACGCCTCTGCTACTTCGCATAGACTTGTCGCTGCCATAATGGGTTTTCCTCATTTTAATTTTTGGACATATCACATGGTGTATGTACCTGATAGGTATCCGAGACGTGTCCTATACCACACGAGCCCTTTCTTTAACTCTTCTTTCCTACATTCTTGTGAATTAACAAATTGGCTTAATGATTTATATCCAAGAGGTGTTTATATGAAGCATATAGAATCTATTCTAGGAAAGCCAACTATAAGGTCAATAGAGCTAATATCCCAATTATAATGCAGGTAAAATTTATATTATGCAAATTCTACATGTCAACTCTTTGCATAATTATGTTTCTCTGCCTTCAAAGTTCAAATATAAAACCAAGATGATCCAAAATTAATTCTCATTTCTCAGTTCTCACACATTACCTCGACAGCTTTTTTTTATAAACTTGACAGCTATTCTCCATATAACTAAAAATTGTTGCAAATGACAGATATGGCCTTGCATCTGCTGATTTAATATTTTGATGAAAAAACAAGCTCTAACTGATAGCTGTCCAGTTGTATTCAACGGATCATATGCTACCAGAACAAAATTGGAAAGAGAGAAGGGTAGGACTCAAAAAAGATACACAAGACAATAACAAAATCATTCCATTGAGAATAACAGCTGTTACTTTACATAAGAAATGAATCTGCTGAGAACCAATTTACCTTCTCCCTCTCTTCTTCGGTGTAAACCTTATACTCCCGAACAATGTCAAGAAAAGTAATGCGGAGCTTTGAAATAACTTCGTCCTGAACAGGACCCTAGACATTCAAGCGTTAAAATGATTAGTTTGGACGTATTTTATTCATAATATGCTTATGTCCATTCTAACCACCTGATTCAATAATTTTCAGGCAAGAGGAACTTTAAACAAAAAATAATCACCTTTTCACAAGAATAAGACAACCGCTCTTCAGCTTCAAGCTCAGTCAATGACCTCTGACCCCATGTTGTGACTGCAAACTGTACAGCCTCCTCGGCCAGTTTAGAGCTCTCTTTGGATAGCGTGCATGGAAATAGCCTCTCATTTACCTGGGACATCAAGGTTTTGATCATGCACAAGAGAACATGCTTAAAAAGAAATCAAGCAAACACCAACCTTCCATGTCTTCTTCGGAGAAGGTTTCTTAACTGAAACATAACCTCCTTCAGCAGGCTTTACAACTCTGTTCAGTTATCAAAATGTGCACACACAAAAAATAAGTCAACATTTTGCATGTGCTTAAAATCTTCTCCTCCTACATCAAGATAACACCCCTGAATGTGGACGCATCAAAGATTTCGTTTCGGACATGACACAATGTTCCAAAATTCGGAAATATTTATTTTAACCAATCCAAAAATTATTTATAAAATGCCTTATATGGCATGATTTGAGGATTCTGATGATTTCCTTGAACCATGATGAGCCTTTGTCAATCCCCAAACATGTATGTATATTTGCAACTCGAAATGTACAATGACATAATATAAAACCTAAAATAAAGAGTATAGCCATAAAACTCCCAAAAGGCAACACTGATGCAAATCACCTAAGACTAATTTTTCCAACCTGAGTACAGCGTAAGGTTGAGACTGCGAAGATACCTTGGCATAAGCATCTCACGTAACTTCAACCTTGCCATAAATTCAGCATTACCACCAAGGATTATGTCAGTACCACGACCAGCCATGTTTGTTGCGATTGTAACTGCCCCTAGTCTACCACTCTGAGCCACAATTTCAGCTTCTCTTTCCACATTTTCTGGTTTTGCATTCAGAACCTTTAAAGCCATACACCAACTTAAGAAAGTTCCACCGAGAAAAAACAATAAAAGAAAACTAACAGGTCGAGATTAGAAGAAAATGCCGTATTAAATAGTCACCTCATGGGGGATTCCAGATTCACGAAGTTGAGCAGATAAGGCATCACTTTGCTCAACACTAGTTGTTCCCACAAGCACTGGCCGGCCTGCTTTGTTCATGCGAGATATCTCTACTATGACTGCTTGCCATTTCCCTGTAGTAGCCCTAAACACTACATCTGACTCATCCTTTGAGGTATGAAGGCATGGGGAAGAGAAAAGTTAACAGGGAGTTCTAAGACATAAAACCAACATAAAAATATAATAATAATAATAATAATAATAATAACCGGTGAACCTTTAGTAAAGTTTAACTATCATAAATTCCATTATATCATCCAGAAATTCTTGCAGTAGAGACATGCTCCAACATTTTCACTTGCTTGCCACTCAATAGATATTCAATGGATTAAATAAATAAAATAAGAAACATCATTATTCCAAGGGGATGGCAAGACTTAAGAAAAGGACCTTTCTTATCATGGGTTTGTTTGTGGGAACAATGGTCACTTTGAGTTTGTATATGCTCTCAAACTCTGCGCTTTCGGTAGCAGCCGTGCCAGTCATGCCACAAAGTTTTGGAAACTAAATCAATCATTTAAGCCAAACATCAAAATCTTCCAGTGTTGAAAGAGTAAACCCACAATTGACTGATAGATAATAGTGCACGTTAGTTATCCAAGAGGATTCACTAACCTGTAGAAAGAAGTTTTGGTAGCTGATAGAAGCCAAGGTCACTGTTTCATTTTGTATAGGCAGTCCTTCTTTTGCTTCAACTGCTTGATGAAGTCCATCACTCCAGCGTCTCCCCTATGAGCAATTTAAAACTAATTCACGATGTCTTTCTTTTTTTTTTCTTTGGTATCTTAATGTTTTTATTACAATATAGATACATTTGAAAGTTAAATGCCATCAAGCATTTATTAAATAGCTAAACTTGCATTTATTAAATAGCTAAACCTGATCAAAGAATAGTATATTACATTATTTCAAAAGAATGTTTAAGGTTTTTCAAAAAAAAAATTAAATAAAATCTAATTCATGATGATGATAAATGAAAATACAATCATGTTTCTTCTTTCATTTGTCCTCCAAGCACCCAATAATAAAATAATATAAGTTTACCTGCATTACTCGGCCAGTAAACTCATCCACTATAAGAACTTCCTTCCCTCTGATTATATAGTTCACATCTCTAAGAAAAAGTTCCTTGGCTTTGATTGCATTTAATATGTATGATGCCCACTGCTCTCTTGGATCATATAAATCTTTTACTTCCAGAATTTCTTCTGCATCTGCATAACCTTGTTCTGTAAGTAAAACATTTTTTTGTTTCTCATCAACCTGCAACAAGTCACGATAGCGAAAAGGGAAAAAAGGTGTTATCTTGCCCATCAGAATAAACAGCGCATTGTCCACAGTATGTCAACTTTATCCCAAACTATTATTACATGCAGAAAACTCTCCAACAAATAAAACATCGAACATACATTCAAGAAAATTTATAAAAAATTATGTGCTCTGTAAGGATTTGATTTTCCAATACGGTAAACGCTCATCATATTTTGGGAAGGGAGTTGCGCACTCAACGCAACAAAATAAAGTTTATTTAATCAATATTTTGAGTACGGATATCCTAACTACAAGCATAAAGAACCTTAGACCTTACAGTGTAATGAATATCTCGCTCAAATACGGTGGCTATTTTAGCAGATTTATAGTAACGGTCGCTGGGTTTTTCAGCAGATCCAGATATGATGAGAGGAGTCCTTGCTTCGTCAATGAGGATAGAATCAACCTCGTCAATGACACAGTAATTGAAACCTCTCAAGACAAGTTCATCAACACTCTGTATGATCAAAAGGGGGTCATTTCAGAATAAACATACATCACGATTCACGTATACAAGATATAAAAGCACATGAAATGATATTGGAATTTAAAAAGAAAAATATCACATTCCGTGGAAAGATTATCTCTCAAGTAATCAAATCCCAGCTCACTATTTGTAACATATGTGATGTCACATAAGTAGTTCTCCCTCCTCTCTTCGCTGGTCATATTTTCTGCCAAAAATTAAATGATTGTCAGAAAACAGAAGTTTCATTCTTAAGAACCATAATGCAGATCAACACAAATAAATCAAAGATCCAGTAAACACTCTAAGAAAATTTTGAAATTTAAAAGATATCAGCACGAACTTTAAAAGGATGTAAAAACAAGAGAGAAGAAATAATGCTATGTTATTGTTCCAAGTATGCCAGCTCCTTGCCACATCTGACCTATATATGCCCACACAAGACAAGAAAAAGGAAGGGTGATGGAGAATGTCCAGTTAATGAATGTTAAAAGAATATGTGTAGTCAAGGAATAGAAAGAGAAAATCAAGTTAATGAATGTTAAAACAATACGAGTAGTTTGTAGTCTCCCACAACAGGACCAAACAAAACTTTAGACTTTTAAGTTCAAAAGAAAAACAGATTAATGGTACTTTGAGCAGAATGTTCATTGGTGTCTTAGAAATAATGACACTGGCTTGAATTTGAATGAAAGAGACTTCCCAACAACAAGTGATGATAGCAAGTCGTGAGTTAAAACGTACGTTGGATTAGGCCAACCTTCAATCCAAGAAAACGTGGAACTTGACCAACCCATTCACAATCTCGTCGAGCTAAATAGTCATTAACGGTAACAACATGCACGCCTTTCCCAGCCAGTGCATTTAAAAACGCAGGCAATACAGCAACGAGTGTCTTTCCTTCTCCTGTTTTCATTTCAGCTATTTCGCCTTTGTGAAGAACCATTCCACCTATGCAACATAAGAATGAACAGAAGATTCCATAGGTAAAGCAAATCGAAAAATTGTGGTAAAGTGAATCGAAAAATTGTAGTCGCAGAAAAGTGAAAATAATCCAAATTCCCAGGACTCCTTATCCCTCCTTCCAACTTTCAAAGCAAGACGGCTAATGTGTGAGGGATAAAGCTGCAATTACAAATTTTGATTTCTTCCATCAACAAGAAAAAGAGTTCTTACAAGAATAAGACTCAAATTAAAAAACTAACCGATCAGCTGCACGTCAAAGGGACGAAGGCCTAGAACCCTTTTAGAAGCCTCTCTCACTACTGAAAATGCTTCCTGCAAGAATACACACTATTTAATCCCAGAAGAACAACTAACAACTAGTTTGACCAATAAATAACGAGTGATAGCAACACGAGAACTCTTTTTTCAAAAGAACTAGCTGTACTCAAGAAGATGCGGAAACAGTAAAAAGAACAACAAACCGAATGATCTCAGAGCGAAGCATCAGATTTATGGGGGAGTAAGGGGTGAGGTGCGGGGTTGTTCCATCAAGACTAGCTTTTTTTGGACAAAACAAGCATGCTAAGGATGATCAATTGTCGTACGTACAGGTAAGAGGGAGTCCAAAGGATCACCGCGGCAAGCGCGTTGTTGCAAGACAGAGGTCCTCTCCCTCAATTGAGAATCAGAAAGAGACGAAATCTGGGCCTCCATCTCATTGATAAGTGCCACAGAGCTCGCGTACAGCTTCCGGGTGGCCTCGCCGGTGTCTGTGCCTGTCCCGAAAATCCCGCTCAACAGTCCACCCAATGCCGCCGTCGTGACGGGGCCCGGCCTGGGACACGGACTTCTTCTTTCTCTTACTTCAGCTCTTCTTCCTCCACCTCCCGTTAATCTGATTGGGTAGTTTCCAAGCAAACTGCTCCTCTTGCAGATGGTGAAGTTGGAAGAAAGACCAGTGAAGGTGGCCAAGGAGCGGTGACCGGCGGCCGCCACCGGCGTGTCAACTGGCCGTGCCATTGCCATCTCTTCCACTTGGTTCCCACCCAGTCCCAGAATTGGTGGGTGTATACTACGAGTAAATGTGTGTGAGGCTGAGAGTCGAGGAATCGTTGGCGGAGCAAGGGCCGCGGGTGATAAGACACGCTACCTTATTATGTGGAAATACTTTTTCTTTTTTTCTTTTTTTTTGTAAAAACCTGTGAGACGAATCTCCATTTGGTCCTCTATTATAAAGTGTTATTTTTTATATTAAAAATATTGTTTTTTATTATGAATGAATATCAGTAAGATTAACCGTCTCACAGTTAAATATTCGAGGCATCGTCTAATCAGGTATCTACTTTTTTTTCATGCGTTAATAATAATAATATTGGCCACTAGAAGTAGATTGGTTAACCAGAGTTCGAACATGTAAAGCATGCTATTTTAAAAAAATTAAATTTTTAAAAAATATTGTTTTAAAACAAATTATATAGATAGTAAAACATTAACCTATTTTTGGGAGTGAAATATTCTAATCCATCCATACTACAAATGAATTTCACGTAAGCATTTCCATATAATCTATTTCTCTCTCATTACTTGTAGTATATATCGTAACTTCGTTTAGAAATTTAAGATAATTATATATTATTAAAATTTGAGATTTATGATAATAAATTTGTTTCTAAAAACATAATCGTACTGCTCCGAAGTCTTCAGACATGTAATTAATGTATTAACTATTGAAAACGTGTTTTTAAGATAGTAATTAAAGTAATCATAGACTACCCAGGTGTAGCCTCGATTCACCATGACAAACCCTCAAACAAACCAAAAACAAAATGACAAAAGATTGAAAAATATGGTTCCAACGACAAAATGTGACGACAGACAACTAAGACATTACCATGCACCAAACAGCTCAAAACATCAACTCCACATTATGCCATATTTTACTGTATACCTACTAAGATTGATCAAAAAATTAATAAAGGAAAGAGATGCGTATATTTAAGATAGTTAATAATTTATATAATAACATAGATGAGACATCTATTTGTGTAAATCTTAACGTAAGATGTAAATATATGATGTAGCAGAAGATTTCGTCAGCGGTCAGTTTTCCCTTTTTGGGAAATCACCATCCTCCTTATATTTTGATGAAACAAAAATTACAATATTCAATTAGAGAATCCCAAAATTAGCGACACAAAGGGTCGTAATTATAGCATCCGGGATCCATACATGTCTTCGGCGGTCCATATTGGAAAAAGTATATACAAAAGAGTAGCCGCGCATCAATCTCCAATTGTGTTCGTCATAAAGACAGAAAATAACATCAAAGTGTACTAAGAGAATGAGTATCTGTCATCATGCAAAGGAACTGATGAAATGATACCCCAAAGGCCATGACAGAACATGGATACTCAAAAAGTATGATGATTAACTCTCCAAATCAACTAGTTTCTCAGCTTGGTTCGGGTGGCAATACTCTCAAATTCCTCATCCACTCGCAGAAGCTCGGATCATCAAAGTGAATAAAACTACTTTTCAGCTTTGTCCGCTGTTCCGCAGTCAAAGTTTGAAGCTGAGGAAATCTTGCTTCCTGTATCCGCAAATGAATTAGAGCAGGCTAATCACTCACAAAGGGGCAGCCAACAATGATAAAGTTACTGCCACTGGATGAGTGGATTGACCATAACTACATAGCATACAAGTGGCATAAATTCAAGACCAAATTTACGTCACCAACCTGTTCGTAAGGTGGGTCTTTGTGTGCTGGTATCAGCCGAGAGACAAAGTATCGAGCCTGGGAGCTCCCTTCCTGTCATTAATCAGAAGTATTCAGCGCAAATATTCTAAGAAGGGTTAGTCAACATTAGTGAAACCTCTGTTTCAGGTATCAAGTATGCAACCACATCAAATGCTCCCAAGGTTTAAACAAGTTTGCATTTGACCATTTGCCGTTGATAAAGAAAAGAGATTACAGTGACAATAGGAAACTCCATTATTCAATTTCACATATACAAAACAGGCTGAGACGTACTTAAATAACCTCGTCAAACAATATTCATTCAGCCATAATATACACATATATATTGACTTTTTGGATTTAAATAATCTTAACTAATTCTTATTAAAGCTTTATTTAAATCCAAATTTACCCTATTCAACAATCCCAAAATCACATAACTACACCCGGGCCCGAAATCTAACTTATCGGATCCCCACTATCCACAAAATTCACAGCCAACATGAGCATCAGTGGCAACGGTCATTGATCCAGGGTTGAAAGAGGTGTGTGATGATCAATTCTCGTCAAACTTTGATTAAATCCACATTAATCAAACTTAAATAATCTAATACCATCCGACCCAGACACATAAAGTTACTCATCTCCCACTATCAACAAAAATCACTACCATGATGAACTAACGGAATGTGGAATGTAACCTGAGGAAATCATAAATTTATTATTATTTATTTAATGAATTAAGCATTTAGATGAATGTGAAAAGATCGAATTTATCAGTTGTAAACCTCGAAGACTGTAGATTCCATTCATCATAAAAAAATCATACAAAATGATGTCTTAAACTTGATGGTCTACCACATATTCTTCTTCCGTACTTGCTATTTGTTTGAAGTTAGCATCCTTGAAAATTTATCGTTCATTTTTTTAAAAAGGGTAATATCTACCTTGAATGCAAGAATCCTAGGAGCAGGAAACCTCATCTCAGTAAGCTCTTCAGCCAATGTCCTACATGCCGCCAAAGCTGCTGCACTTTTTCCTTCCTGTGCAGCTAGCTCAGCACCCTGCACATTGCCTAATGATGAGAAAGGTCTACCAAAAAAATGCTAAAGTTAAAATAAATAAGATAAATCACCAATATTAATCTCCATGGGGATGAAAAAATCAAATATAGCACCAATGTTGTATTTATTATCTCCTTTATCCCTCCTCTATTGCAATGGTAGACAAGAACAAAGGGTTTGAATTTGCTAGCAGCAGTAACTCATTGTTGTAATCAAATTCACTTTCGCTGAAGTCATATTGGACACATTTATATGACACACCAAATCTGATCTAGCTGCCACATACATAAAGCTAAATCTTGCACAGCATCACCAAAGAAAGATCAACTTTTTATACACTCGTGCATGTTCGTTTTCCACATACAGAAACAGCCTCCATGCCTAAGCTAACCCAAATTATCACTGTTGTTACAAGTCTACAACATAATATTATGGTCAGAATGTTGAAAAGGTTTTAGAACAGTAAACGGTCCATTTCCAATGTAAAAAAACAAAATTTATGAGCCAGACCGAGGTTGGAGGGAAAAAAAGGTGAGTTATAAACCACAAACATCAGTAGTTCAAATACCAACAAACATTTTCAAGTGCTTTATGCTTCAAATGCAGATGTCTAGTAATAATAAATAAAAGTTCCTTTTCATAACCTTGGAATCTGCTACCAAAATCAAGTACAAATACTATCTTATAAAAAGGACGGGTTAAAGATCTTCGACACATATAGATAAACAAAAATAAGTATTTGTCATTTTCTACTCATAAATGACAGTCTTATGTCATAGCCTTGGAATCCCTAGCTAAAATCAAGTATAAATTTTATCTTAGAAAAAGAAAGGGTTTTTTACCTTCAACGCGAATGGACAAATAAAATTGATTGGTCATTTTCATAAAGACCTCGATAACAAGTTAAGCCAAATACTATGCTTGCAAGAAGAAATTAATTTTATATTTTCACAATGACAAAAACCAGATTAAAAACATTCGTTATTATAAATGAAAAAAATGGATATAAAATGTCAGTAGTTTGTCATAGCCTTGGAGTCAAATCAAGTAAAAAATTTATTTAGAAAAAGGAAGGGGTTATGAACCTCAACACGAATGGAAAAATAAAATTGGTTGCTGTTATAAAGACCCCAATAAGAAGTTAAACCAAAAAGTATACCAGCAAGAAAAAAGTAATTTTATGTGTCCACAAAAACAAAAACCAGATCAGAAACATCCATTATTATGAAGGAAAAAATCAGATATATAATAGCACAACAGTTCCCTGTGCTTCAATTAATGAAACAAATAGGATTCTCAAGTTGATATAAACTTATTTGAGACATCATTAGAGTAGCAAGTGTAGGTGAGGTCTACAAAGAGTAGGATATTGTGTTTGTTCCCAATTAAGCCTATTCTTAATGTCCACCAAAACATGTGAGGTCAGAACTGTACTTCGCATATATTACTCAAATGCGACGAGTTTGAAAAATTGGAATTGAGAAACATGTGACGCAACTACAGAAGAATGTAAAAAACAAAAGATATATGTGTAATCAAGCTGCCAAACTGTAGAAATTGTGACAGACACTCTGGGGTACTGCAAACCAAGCACATCTGGGTGTTGAAATCAATTGAATCGTTTGACAAATCAAATGTAATTTAGTATAGAAAAGATAGACAGAAATGCATACCAACCAAATAAAGATATCTGTCCCGTGATCAAGTACAACAGCAGCATCAGACTGCATAGCAAGATCATAAGCTGGTAACTCCTCAAAAGTTCCACCGTCCCGATGCATAAGACATCGAGGTGCCAGCATGCGGAGTGATAGATCAAAGGACGCATTGAGGAACAAAGATCGATAGACAGACCACTCATCGTCATGACCAAGTATACTTCCAAGTAAAGGACCTCTTCTAAGATGGAACAAGTGTTCTGGCAATAATGAGATTTCTTTGGGGTATCGATAAAATTTGGACTTTGGCACTTGGGAACCGAACTTACTTGCAACATCTTTAATTCTCTCGTCAAGTGTTACTTGCATATCAAGAGCACCGTTTAAGTTTTTCGCTAGCAAAATAGTTCTTTTTCCAATAAGAACAGCAGCCACTTCATCTTGAACGCTCTCTAGATATGCTGAAACACTATCCACAGCAGGGAGCCTAATGGTAATCACTCTGGAGATCTCAGCTTGATAAATATTTGAAAAATGAATCATAAACTGGAAGTAGACAAAATCGCTCTTTATATCTCTGCCGGTCTCCATGTATACTGCAAAAGTTTGTGTTTCTTCAACACTCAGCATTTTTATAGCAAGACTAGTGTCATTCTTAAATGATTCATGGTTATCGTTGTGTGCCTCCTTGCCAGGGCCTACCACTTGACTAACAAAAATATCATCTGAACAACGAATCTCCAATAAACCATGAGAACCAGCAGCCCGAATAGCTGCTCTCTGCAAATTCACACCAAATGCCTCTCCAAAGTCATCATGGAGAATCAGGATACCTCCAGAAGATTTTGCAAGAGGCAGAAAAACAGGAACTCGTACCGGGCATGTTCCAGCACATAGAATGTCCACCACTGTATTGCGACGATAAGCATCACAACCTAGATTCTCCATCCACTTCAATGCTACTTTCTCCATATATGCGTAGTTTGGATGACCAAGTGAATGAGGAACTGAACCTGGGCCATAAGTGTTTGGTCCACCAGCACACACAATTATCCTGCTACTTCCACCTGGCCTTTTAATAACACCTCTTGACACTTCAGCTGATGGCCCTTGAATTATTGCCAAGGCAACCTCCACTGCAGTACCTAAGCAACGGTCTCTAGAAGCTTCAGGCAAATTCAATTTATATGCCCTCAATGATGAAAAAATGGCATGCGCAGTGGGAAGAGAAGCATGAATTGGTGCTAAGTATATTCCGGTCCCATATATCAGCACTCTCAAGGTGTCCTCACTTGGTGATTTGCCACCAGGAAGTACATCGGCAGATGCCATGGATTCTTCAGAGAAATCATACACTGAAACTGCACGGCCATAAAGCACAATTCCAAGTCTAGTAGTTGGTGGTAAGGAATCTACAAATGCGTGCAGGGAGCTCTGAAGATGCTGCAAGTGTTGTTCATCTAAGCACTCGTCTATCACTAAAACTACAGGAGCTGATGTTCTAGATTCAGACAATGGAATGTAACCAGGTCTCTTGTTCCCTGTCTGCACATAATCGACAAGAGAAGAAGATAGTTCGGGTAAATTTCGGAGTTCTTCCTTGGTTTGAGCTATGTATTCCCCTCCACTTCCATTCAGACTCCGGCAAATTACACATTGCCACTGGCCTGATTCAAGTAAGATGTTGCAGTAAATATTGGCATAAGATCCACAACTGTGACATCGATGGGGATCACGTTGTATTACTTGAGGGCCTGGTGAAACCTCCCTGCCAGGAGAAATTAATGCCCCAAATCCTAGACTAGGCACATTGGCTAGCTTCTTCTGTTTAAGCACCTGAAGGATCAAAAAGAAGAGGGGGGGGGGGGGCGGCAAATTAATCTATTACTCAAACAACTAACGTAGTATCGAATAGTAAGACAAAGTTTCGAAAAAGAGTCCCGTTCAAATTATTCTTCCATAACTAAAGGTGAGGTGGTATGGACGAAACAATAACACAACAGAGAACAGGTTTCCCCAGATTAGTAACAGTTCTTTCAAAAACTCTAGTTCATCAGGAATTCTTTCAAACATATGAATCCATTATACACAATAAAACACTATAGTTTCTTATAAAAAATTTGTCTGGATTAGTGCAGTGGTAGGCAATAGAACATTTGGAGACTCCATATCATGGTAGAACAAAAGCAAAAAATACCTTGTGGGCTGAGAATAGAACATTTGGAGACTCCGTATCATGCTCCTCTGTAACATCAGAAATTTGATGATGCAACTCAACTGATCCATTTGAAAAATGCGGAGTGGAAGAAGATGGAAAAGATGAACCAGAAGAATAAGCAATGGGCTGAGGAGTTGCAGGAGAAGTTTTATATGGAACAGCAGCTGGCTGGAGCGGAGATGAAAACACGGGAGGACCAGGTGGAGTGCTCATGTGAGGAACAGGGCTTCCAGTTCGGATACCATTTGCTGGAGATAATAATCTAGGAGGCCTTGTTGATGGAGAAGGGGCCTGGTTTAGCTGTGCCAATGGAGGAGGAGGGAACGCTGGTCCTGGTGGTGGAGACCAAGATGAGGGTGAGGCAAAAGAAGGGGCACTAAATTTTCTATCAGGGACTTGGAGAGGTGATGGTGTGGCCTGGTCAGTAGAAATGGTAACAGAGGAAGATTGCTGTTTATTGGCCATCAAAATAAGGTGCTAAATTGAACTAATCTCTCGTTGCATCTAAGAATATTCACCTCACCCAACCGACATCCGCACCGAGGAAAATCAACAGCAATCGGGATTGACTGAAACACAATTCAAAACAAGGAACGATTCTTCAGACAATCTCAACATCAGCCAATACTCAAGTATTCAACCAAAAAAGGGCAAGAATTGTCACGATCTAGCCCTGATTGAAAAATATTCAACTAGCGATCAGCTGTTGAATCTGGGTAAGAACAGTAAACAGCGAGTCTGGTAGGTAATTCAGACGAGGAGGAGCTACTAAAAGAACATGTAATTCCATAAACAGGAAAATATTTTCGACATTCAAATCGAAACAGACATACCTCGATTCGCGAATACTTTGAAAGAACAAGAGATCCCGTTGCCACAATTCGATCGGATAATTTGTTTCGGTTGCGTTGGGTGAGAGGATCTAAAATCATGTGATTCATCAACTGGGGTTCTTGTGCGCGTGTTTCCACGGGAGGTTGTTGGCGCGTGGAAGTCTCACGACAAGCTGGCAATTACTAAGCAATTGATTGGCCGTTGATACGACACACAGTCCACGCCATCCAGGGAAATTCCATGTTTGAACATTTACTTCCTATTGTCCACTCTCAAATGAGAAAATCGAGGACCATATGTAAATTCTATAAAAATTTATATGACACTATTTCACGGGTCGTATTTTGTTATATTGATCTTTTATTTGGATCATATATAAAAAAATATTAATTTTTATGCTAATAATATTATTTTTTATTGTGAATATTGGTAGGTTGACCCGTCTCATGGATAAAGATTCGTGAGACCGTCTCACAAGAGACCTACTCTGTAAATTCAAGGCTGTTGGTAAGATATAAATCAACGATTTTAATTGATTTGAGATGATGATGTACACATGATAATATGATGGATCACATGATCCCAAATCTTTAAAGACCGTTGGATCTGATGAATTTTTATAATTACTATCATCATCATAATGGAAGATCTCTCACTATTTTTAGAATATTTCTCAAATAATATATCCAATATTTGGGATCCTGTGATCTATCAGTATCATGTGTACATCATCATCGCAAATCAAGTAAAATCGTTGATTTATATCTCACCAGTAATATAAAATTTTCTCGATCTCGATCATTGTTAATACCTAACTTGCGAGAAGTTCTTTCTTTTCTTTTCTTTTTTCAAATTATTACACTTGGACTCCAGGATTTTTTAAATGTAGCAAATCCAGGATCTTAACAACGTAATGAGTCATAACCATTTATCAACCCTGAATTGACAAATTCTAACTTGGTTTTCCTTTTACCCATAGTTTTGATTTGGATGAAGAAATTTAAATTAATAAATTTCACACACAGATCCCAAACAATGTGTCTTGTATATACTTAAAGCCCGTTAATAATTATTCTTACTTTGGACCAGTAAAATTTATTTAGATAACTTTTATCCCCATTATTAAAAATTAAATAAACTTAAAATGAATGGAATTCGAAAAAATGAGAGATAGAAAATCTACATAATACAAACACACGCATATTTAGATTGTTTCAGTTTTCAAACTCATAGATATAAAATCTTTCAACTACAATTTTAAGTCTGACTGTTTAATTTGTATATTTAGTCCTCTAATTCTTGACCCTTGAAATTTTGAGGCAAAAGGACCGTGGTCAAAATTCCATCTAGAAATGGAACAAAACCCCCAAAATTAATTGTAAAACCACACCACGCCACCCCCACCCCACCCCCCACCCCAAAAAAAAAAAAAAATCTTTCACAAAACCAACCTGGTTAAAGGGTCGAAAGAAAATTCACTTGCTATCAACACGATTAAAAAAAAACACAGCATCCTACACACTAAACTGTCATGACCTCTCACTCAGGAATCATCTGCTCATTATCAGCATCACCTTCTTCCTCGATTTTTGGCTTCGATGGAGCCTGGCCAGCTCCTGGAGCCTGCTTCTTCTTAATCCCGCTAACTATGTCGTCGATTCTCAAAAGCATGCAAGCAGCTTCAATGGCCGTCTTAAATGCTTGTGCCTTCACAGTGTAGGAATCCCATATCTGAGAACATCCAGTATACCGTCAAAATGAATTTATAATTGGAAAATATTTGATAAGGTGAACATCAAGGAAGATTATTCTCAAACTTCACACCTTCCGCTCTTTCATGTCAGCAACATCACCGGTATTTCCATCTATGCCGATCCACGCATTCTCACCATTTGCATGCTAAAAGGATAAAAACAAATAAATAACACGACATATGAATAGCTTTTGCACAGATTCGAAAATGCAGAATAAAGGAAATTTAACCTTTCCCTGTAAGGCAGTCATCGTCCTTATCACATTGACACCACAGTTTTGAGCCAAAGTTCTTGGAATAGCCTCGAAAGCTACTGCCGCCGCTTCATAAGGCCACTGTTCATAATGATGCATGAAAGTAAATTTTTTATTTTTGCAAGTTAGATATCCTCGGGTAAAAGATGCACAGTTAGCTGCATTTAATTGTTTTGAGTGAATTGACAACACAAAATATTACAATGACAAATAAAAAATATTACAACAGATTTCTAATTCCTAATGGTTATTCTAAAACAATTTTTAAGAATATGAAGTTCATTTGACCATTTAATAACTCACAATCAGATCTTGCAAATCATTTGAAAAATTAAATTTAGAAAGAATACATGGGGGTTTTTATAGCATGAATTACATGAGCTATTTGCAAATGTTCCACTAATGGAAAAACTTTGATATTTATGCCCTCAAAAAAATACGAGAAAGCAGACACAACTTGTTTATATGCTTGAGAAAAACTTGTGTTATGCAGCCAAAACAAAGTTGAAGAATGATAATGTTCCAATCTAGTACAGACATGGTATCTGAAAAAAAAACATATCCAACTAACATTTTATGTCGTGAAGTTGATATGTATTTTCCAAATGGCCATAATCTAAGTTGAGGATGAATGACTGACAGATATTAACATAGACACAACCTGAGAAGTACAGGCAAGAAACTGTTCACCTTCTCTATGCCTTCAATTGAAGAACTCCTTTGTTTTAATATAGCTGACACAGTCAGCTCCGTAGCACCTCCACCAGGAACAAGTTTTGGATTTTTAATTATATTTCTAGCTACAGACATAGCATCCTGTGTACAATCATAACTTAAATCAGGAAAACCAACCATACAATCTCAATGGGCATAAAATCTCACAGATACCTGCAAATTTCTTTCCACTTCATTCAGAAGATCCTTGCTGGCACCCCTCAAAAGTACTGTGCATGCTTTTGGATTCACGCAGTCGACAACAAACGCAAAGAACTCATCCCCAATTTTCCTCACCTCAAACAATCCAGCACCAGTACCAACATCAGATTCTTGCAACTCATCAGGTCTATTAACAATAACTGCCCCACATGCCTTGGCAATTCTGTTATTGTCAGTCTTTCTTAACCTTCGGATTGCACTGACACCAGCTTTGCAAAGATAATGGCAAGCCAGATCGCTGAGCCCCTTTTCAGTTATCACTAAATCTGGTTTGAACTTTAGTATCTGCACACATAGGCTCTCAATATACTCCTCTTCCATTTTAAGTAATACACTCCAATCTTCTTCCCTCAGCAATTCAGCATTGGTTTGGTTCTCGCCCTTTTTGTACTCGAGAGGACAATCAAGGAGTATAATTCTAGGATTCAGTATTTTTCTTCTCATTTTTCCAGGAGCAACAACATCCTTGTTAATCATAACTCCTTTTAAAACATTTGAGTCCTCCAACTGACCACCAGGAACCTTCTCTACTTTGATGTACTTTTTGATATCCACCTCACGCAATCCTTCGCCGAGATCAACACCAACAGTGGTTGTGGCATCGATGGCTAAGTCCTGAGATGTCACCACAGAATAATCCGATTATAATTCGAATAACCACGTAACAAATAGACCATGCATTCAAATGCTTTGTTGTCCACTATCTTCACAAAGTAGTAATTTCTATATCACATTCCACTAGTAAATGCACTTTAAACAAATAATTTTACTGAGTTTGGTGACAATTTGATGCATAGATACATTAGTGCTAGGAACCATGATATATGATCAACCAGGCAATCCAATGAAATGGGTCGAAACTAGGCCCGATACGGTCCTAGCTCAGTCTAGACCCCTTGTGTAGACCCTCTGCCCAATTTCTACCCAGCCTCCACTTCGATTCAACTATGTTAAAATTATGTTTATGCTTCTCCTAACCCAGCCCTCACAAGTCACATTTATTATCAAAAGTACGCTACCAATTAGTGGTGTCAAATGACTTTTTTTTAACAGTTCTGTTGGAAATTACTTTACGAGTAATGTCATGAAACGTTATGCGGACCTGACCTAAAAACAGAAACTAGAGCACTCTAGGTGAGGTAGAGAATAAATCAAGGTATTAAAACGGCACCATCTTGATTCTTGATATGGTTTAAAATTGGTCTTATGAAGATACATAAGCTGAGTAAATTACTTGCATGAGCTAATATATTTTACTTTCAATTTAACTCTGTACTTGTGGTTGTTTACAAGTCCTTGTGACAAACTTCTCTAGCCAATTAAGTTAACCATCACTGAAAAGAGATGGCATGTGCAAAATACTTGCAAGTGAAGATCATCATGCTCAAGTTTCAACTGCAAGTCCATTCCTTTGTGGGTCTTAAATGGGCAGTCACAATACAAATAAAGATATCGAATAATGTTCAGATCCCTCCTTTGTAGAATATAATAAACTAATTAAACTTTAGTTTGAGTGTTTCTCAAAATTTACTAGATTGTCCATTAATTTGTACTACGTAGATTAGCCACAAAACAAACATTCATCTTAACAAATAGAATTATTTTTATAATAAACAAAGTTTCATCAATGATAATTAATTTAAAATGTACAAATGTATGATAGACGTCCTTCGAACAAAACTTATAAAAAAAAATAAAAACAAACAAAACAATCAATAATCTAATTTGGAGGCCAATCTTGACTTGGATAAATAACATAATTATTCTTTTGATTTGTATATCTCGCCTTTCAATTAATATTGAAATACGCAAAGGTTCTTTAAGATCTTTGTTCAGATATACTCAAAGAGTGACCTATATTTGATATTTTTTTCATAGTTTCCTAATCCATTGGCATGCCTAAATCATTATAAAAATACATATATTAATAGCAGAATGGAAATAAAAGGAGAGGAGCAGGGGAGAAACCATATGGTTGTTGAAGGGCTGTTAAATTGCAAATCACAAAATACTTACGGCGATTAAATCTCCGAATTGACTAGTAAACTTTGTGCCAATGCAACTCTTAACAAGCCCTAACATACTTGAACCTGCCATGTGAAAAACAACAAGTATAAGAGCCAGAAGAATAAACATGGAAGAAAAAGAGTAGTACTGCCTTATCATTAGCTATATTGCCAAGTGATTCATTAAAACTTTCAATTAGCCATATTGAACTAGCTTGGGTTAATACTTCAGCTTGTCTAGTTTAAGGACGGGTGTTCACTGTTTGGTTAATTGACCCAGTGGAACAAAAATAAGTGAAAATTGAAATCAACATAAAATGCTGGTCAAGTATCAGATTATGATTTTTCTAACCATTCGGGATTCGGATTAGATTTGCCCAAAACCAAGTAACAAGCTTACTATTTACGATCAAAATACAATTATATACAGTGTTATCAGTTATACATTAAAACTGGAAAAAAAAAAAAAAAAAAAAAAACCAACCAACATTTTTGCTGAGACAGAGAAAAATAATCATATTATTTGTATAACAAAAAATAATTAACTGATAATTAGCAATATAACATAATATTTGAATGTAATAGCAAATTCTAAAATTATAAATCAACAATTGGGTTCGCTATTTGGTTTGTAAAAACCTAGACAGAAATCCAATCACTAGATTGAAGTGCATAGCACTGGTACTTTCACACCTGAATATCAAGGTTATAGATGTTCTCATAGAATTTAAAGAACAGTCAATCTTTCATCGATTATGGTGATGAGTATCAATATAGCTACCTCGATGAATTCTAAAGGTCAGAGAATTGGAAAGTAAACCAAAATAGAATAAATCAAATAAAAAATTATGTTGACCTATGCACTAACTTGCATAAGTAGGTGAAATCAAGAAAAATAAATAATTAATGGACGTGACCTGAAAGATGAGTTAGTAGGTTCCTGGAACTCTTCTAACCTCATTTGCTCATACATCATAATTGAGCTCAATCAGGCACTCTAGAAGAAGAAAGATATATCCCAGTACTTTAATTAAGTCCCAACACCAGCCAATGCCAACCAAGGGAGGAAATTTTAGGGTATTTAAAACCTCTTGTGTATATATCCTAATTCAAGTAGAAAATTTTCTCAACACGTAATCAAGATAGGTGTAAGTCCAGTTCACAAAGTGTCACCTCACTAAACAAGCAAACAACCAAAATCATTCTGGGAGCGGACTTCACAAACCAATAGAAAACAAACAATAGTCAAACAAAAGGTACAGGGTGCAAGGAAAAATAAAAACAATAAACTTACGATCCTTGACATCTACAGTCAATGCAATTTTGTCAAGCACGGAAACAGCATCCTCTAGGGCATTATTATATGCTGCAGCACAATGGAAGGGGCCATGTTATCATCCATACACATAATCCCAGGGGCCAGGAGCAGCAATATTGAATATTAGAGAGTAACTGATACTACCTCGACAGATGACAGTGGGATGATAGTTCTTATCAATGAACGCTTCTGCAACATGGAGCATCTCACCAGCTACAATAAAAAAATTTACAAAAAATAAGGAAAGTAAAATAATCGCATCAGAAACCAAACATTAACAGTAATTCAAAGTGTAATAATTAAAATTGTGTGATGACTCTCATATTAACCAATGAGAAATCCATGATCATCTATTCATTGTTGACTTAAACAAGAACTCTCTCAGCTATAAGCAACCACCATAAAATATGCCCATATGCATACAGCAGACAGTAACACACAATCACACACGCAGCACAAGAATACAGATATAGTGCACAACACTAACATGTCAAAATAGGGTTTTTTATATTCACCTCTCCTGTAGTTCACTACACTAACATGTCAAAATAGGGTTTTTTATATTCACCTCTCCTATATTTATTGTATTTGACACTTAAAAGTATAACATGCAAGAGAGATAAGTATCAAATTCATTGAATACAAGGGTGTGAACGCCAAAAACCCTGTCAAAATATATTCAACAGTGCACATACATACACACCGCAATAGGCACAAAAATTAATATAGATGTATAATTCATCAGAAATTCAGAATGACAAAATTAAATCCCAAAACATATGAAGAGAAAATTAACTGAATTAAAAATAAACTTGATCCATACCAAGGACAATGACAGATGTGGTTCCATCCCCTACCTCCTCATCCTGAGTTCGGCTTAGTTCAATCATTGACTGCAACCATTTAAAAAAAGCAGATTAGAGTGAAATAAAGTCATACAAATTCAGCAAGGTGCTAGTCCACACCTAGATGGAAAATACTGAGTTTCACAGTTACAGAACTCTGGAGGAAAAACAAACCATTATGTGAACTGAGATAGAAAATAGTGCACTTGCGAGGCACAGTCAATAGATGCCTTTTAAGTAAGATCAAACATAGGAGTTGAATGTAAAAGTAAAGATTAACATAAAAATAATGCCTTTGCTGCTGGGTGTGCAACGTCTAATTCACGAAGAATAGCATTGCCATCATTTGTCACTACTATCCCTGTAATTATCAAAAGATTGTATTAGCTAACAAAGAATGATGATTAGAGAAGTTCACCAACAATCTCTCACAGAAAAAATTTTCTTTTATAGAGTCATCCTTCATTAAAGCTAAACGCTAAACATGGTTCATATCAAAGGAACAATAATATCACCTCCTCCAGCATCAAGCAGCATTTTCAACATTGATCTCGGACCCAAAGTGGTACGTATAATGTCAGCAACAGCCTATCAAGAGCAACCAAAGCAATAGGGGTAGACAAGCAATTGACAAAATACATCAAGGAAATCATAACAAGCAATTTAAACCAACAGCCTGCCCTACCCAAGAAAACCGTAAAGAAGCAATTTAAATGAAAAACTTTAAAAAAAATTGAAGAATTTTATGCTCTAGTAAGGCATTTAAACAATGCGGTTATCCAAGATCCATTACGCACCATAATGACCAATATTTTTCTGTTTGAATAACTTCCAGCCATGGTGAAAGAA
The DNA here is from genome assembly GCF_025594145.1 of Primulina tabacum. Lineage (NCBI taxonomy): Eukaryota > Viridiplantae > Streptophyta > Magnoliopsida > Lamiales > Gesneriaceae > Primulina > Primulina tabacum. Next base: position 2,059,572 of record NC_134551.1, read on the forward strand.
AAATAGTTACATAGTTATTTGGGGCGCAAGACGCACTAAAGCGCTAGGGTGCCTTGGGGCCTGAGGCGCGAGGCGAAGCGCACACTTTATCGAAGTAAAGCGCATTTGACAGTTAAATTTTAAAATTCAACATATATAAATTATTTTATACAATATAAATTAAATACTTTTCACAAAAATAACAAATAATATAAATAAAAATCAATTAACAGATAATATAATATAAATCATAACAAAAAACAAACTCCAATCATCTAAAATTCATTATTAAGTTGTAAGTGCATCATAGTATATTTAGACGTAGAGACTAGAGAAAGACCGCTGCAGTGCTGCACGAAAGACGTAAGACGCAGATGACAGAACCAGAAAAAGTTTGAGAATTGAGACGTAGAGACTAGAGAAAGGCCGCTGCAGTGCTGCACGCAAAGTCGCATATACAGAGAGAAATTGAGAGGTCACTAGGGAGAAAAACGGACATATGCAGGGCTTTTTAAAACATAAAATAGGGATTTTGTTTGTTATTGGGCTTTAAAACTTATTGGGCTTTAATTATATGTATAAAATCGTACCATAAATGGCTTTATTGGTACAGGCGCACAAGCGCGCGCCTTTCAGCAGAGGCGCGCCTAAGGCGCGCGCTTGATTAATGTGTTGCGCCTGGGTGCGCCTGTCGCCTAGGCGCAGCCAGGCGCTCGCCTTTTATAACTATGAATAGTTATCATAAATAACTAATCAATTGACCAATAATTGTCCTCGGAAATTTATAATTGGACTTGGAACTAATTGGTTAAAGTTCCTAAATAAGTCTTAAATTGCAGCTTTGATTAGCCTAAACTTAGCAAGGTTGAAGTCCATGAAACAGTATAAAATCATCATCAAACTCGATAGAGACAAGATATAATTCACTATAATGCATGCCCTCTCAAGACCAAACTGCCACCCATCTAACATGAAAATAAAGTTACAGAAATTAAAATGGTAAATAAATATAAATAACCATCCAAATTCCTGGACATCACAACCAAATGACTAATGGAAAGTGCCATACAGTACATGCTGATTTAGAATGTCGTTACCAGAATCGGGGCCAACTTTAAAATTGTCTGTTAAACAATTTGCGACAGTAAGATATGAGAAGGCATAAACTGGCAGTGACAAACTATCAGATTAATTGCATATTCATTGTCAAAATGTGGACCATGGAGTTTGGAGACTATGCAGACACATGTCCATTGAAGGCCTAAACGAGGGTATAAGCTAGAAAAAAACAAGGAGAAGAGAAAGCGAACTACCTTGGATGCTTGGATATTGGCATGGTGCACCTTGCTTCCAGACTCCCGCTTCAATGCATCCTCTGTTCAACAAAACATATGCATCAGTCAAACTACAATAATCTATCTATAATCTATATAAAATATGGACAGATTTGAGTTCACATTTCTCTTTCCGATCATAAATTTTAAGTAAAAATGTATCCAAGACTCTGCAGGCATAGGTGAAATGTCATCTCCACAAATATAAAACGAAAACTCATTTGGATCTTCAAACAGAGTTTTACAACACTCTCAAAACTTACAAAACGGATGCTTAGCAAATCACAAAGGAACAAATGTCAGTTCCGCAACCTCACAGTTACGATTTAGCAGTGGAAATGAAGATATAAGTGAATTACCACAGTTGTAATGCTGAAAATGAGCACTCAAAACTTGCGCCAACAATGTGAAATGGAAAATGAATGCGAACGTACACGAGAAAAAGACTTACTGAGGACGAGTACCGAAGAGTTCATTTTGGACTGGATTTGAAATCGATCGCGGAAGAGCGGGGCGGCAGAGATTTGAAACACAGAGATCGACCAGTCGAAAACCCTCTGGGATTTTGGGATTGTACGAGATTTTACGGTGAGCCAAATGTTGGGCCGGTTATAGGCTAACTTGGGCTTCTAGAAAATAGGCATGTTCGGCCTTGCCAGAGTTCGGCTCATTTTTATTATTATTTTAACATGGAAATCAAATTTTGTGATTGAACTTGGAAAAGGAAAACAAGAAACAAGTACGGGTGTTCAAATTTCGGATAAAACCGAAAAAACCGAAAATTCAAATCGAAAAAACCGAAAATGGAACCGAACCGAAAGTCGAATTTAGTAATTCGGATATAAATATTAAAACCGTAGTTTATTTGATTCGGTTTCGGATTATATATGTCAAAACCGAAAAAACCGAAAAAACCGAAATTTCAATAAATTAATAAATTTTTTTTATATTTTTATTGATATTATATATTTTGATATGATATTTAGTGAACGAAGAACTATTTTGAACAATTTTTAGGTGATTGTTGTTTGTTTAATTAATTTAGACAATATTTTGTTTGTTTAATTAATTTAGACATTATATTTAAATATTTCACTAAGGAAACATGTAAAACGTTAACATATTATATTTTATAATATATTTATATTATTAATTTAAATAATTATATTAAAACCGAATTAACCGACCGAAATAATCGAACCGTTTTGGTAGAAAACCGAACCGAACCGAAGGAAAATGGTTCGGATATCGGATTATATATTTCTAAAACCGAAAAAATCGAAATAAAAAACCGAAAACATAACTGAACCGACCGATAAACATCCCTAGAAACAAGTAAATAAAATCTCACTTATCTAAAACTTATATTATCTAATTTTGTTTTCTTTAAAAAAAAAAGAAAATCAAATTAAAATGCATTAACTTCATTTTTATGGTTGTAAGACTGCAAACGAATCGAGCTGATTTATAAGTTTTTTGAGTCTATTAGATAAATATTTGAGTTGTATTCGAACTTATCAAACTCGAGCTAAACTCTTCGAACTTATTTCGAGCCGAAGAGTCAAAATTATTTTGGTTGATAGTTCGTCAGACTTAATATTTTATAAATATAATATTATTATATATTTCGAACCTTCAAACATCCAAGCAATAGTTTAAAATATCTCGTAAATAGGTTCGAACATTTTAATTCGAACGTGAAATCGAATTCTATTTCGAGTTGAACTCGAGTAAAAAAGTTAGAATTTTCGAACTTCGAATCAAACTTGAGTTCGAACTCAAATATTTTTAATTTGAGCCGAATTTGAACCTTACATTTTAATAAAATTAAACTCAATTCGATTCATTTACAATCTTATTATTGATGGACAAACAATCTACTTTTATATAAATACATGTATAACATCGTTAATTTTAAACTTTTTCATCTGTTGAAGAGTACAACTCAATAATTAATTTATAATCTATTCTTTTATTTTATTCTATTTATATACATATATTTTATTAGCAATTATTTTTAAACTAGTTTGGATCGTAAAAAATGAAATATTAATTAAAATATATAAATTTATATTTTATCCATGAGTTTATACAGTGTGCAAGTGTATATACACCTCATCGCATACTTTCGACTAACGCATCGATCCCGAACTCCGTTCGCCGTTCGATTCCGGCACCACTGAACCTCGCCCCCACTGTTTGCAGCGCCACCCATTGGTCTCCTCACCGGCGCCCGCCCTTTGTACACCCTAATTGATTGTTTTATCCGCTGCGAAGAGCTATCGAATGCCATCGAAGTGGAAACAATGATGAAGGTTAATGCGCCATGAGTTTCTTCGTTGAAGTGATCTGTAAGCTGATTTTTTTAAGCTTAGATGTGGATTTATGTTTCGAATCCGTGGAAATTTTGGCTACTGGTTTAAATTGTTGAGAAATTTTATTGTTTTGATTGTTTTTGCGTGGACTGAATTTGACATTTTGTTTGAGGTAGTAGGTTTGGTACAATTAATTGGGAAGGGATTATATGCGATTCTTGGGGATTTTTTTATTCGTGGATTGTATTTTTTTATTGAAGACTAAGCAATTTGCAGCTGATTTTGATTTTGATAGGGTGCCAGGGAAATTGATTTAAAAAAACCCATATAAATTCAGAGCAGGGTAAAACACTGGGACCTCGCGCAATTGAGAAAATTAAGTTGTGAATGTGGCGTCAAGGTCGGAATCTCATGCGACAGGCCTTATTCCGGCTGCCGTTGCGAGTTCAAACCAGTAGACACCTGATCACTGGAACGGCTTCTAGCCCCAGCTTGTCCATATGGCGGCGGAAGAAGGAGATGGGGAAGGAGGGGTTAATGGTGGCGAAGGAACTGAAACGCCTGCAGTGCCACCCGGTAAGGTTCGAGAGGTTCATGAAGAGCAATGTTTCTCGCCTCCTTAAATCCGACCTTGTTGCTGTCCTTGCTGAATTCCAACGTCAAAACCTTGTTTCCCTCTGCATGAAGGTGCCTCCATTTTCATCTTTGTAGAATTATAGTAGTTTTTTTTTCCTTTCCAATTTTAACTTTTCAGAAGTATTTGCACTTTGTTTGTTTCGCTTTTTGGATGAATTAATTGATGGATTGATTCGACTACATAAGGAGGCCTAAAAGAGTATCATCTTTCATGAATTGCTTGATATAGAAAGTTGGTTGATGGGCCATTTAGCAAATAAATATCTGTATGTTCATGTTGATTTTCGTGTAGATATTCATAAAGAAAAATGATATTCTTTACATGCATTTTTTTATATAGATTATTGCTTATAATTTGACAGTTATATGACGTGGTGCGGAAAGAAATTTGGTACAGACCAGATATGTTCTTCTACAGGGATATGCTCATGATGCTTGCTCGGAACAAAAAGGTTGATGAGGCAAAGAGGGTGTGGGAAGATTTGAAGAGGGAAGAAGTCCTTTTTGATCAGCATACATTTGGAGACCTCAGTCAGGGCCTTCTTAGACAGTGGTTTAACAAGTAAAGCAATGTTGATATATGATGAAATGAGAAGCTCTCCTGAGCCGGCGCTATCTTTGCCTTATCGTGTCATATTGAAAGGATTGCTTCCTTACCCTGAGCTGAGGGAGAAGGTGAAAGATGACTTTTTGGAACTCTTCCCCGACATGATTATTTATGATCCACCAGAAGACCTTTTTGATGATGATGGAAAAAGGAGATCGGAGAGTGAAGAGGATTAGAATATGTGGCTGACATTATATCTGCTTTGCTACAGAATGTACATGATGTATAGCGTGGAGCCATGGAGTTATTCAGGATACACATCGGTTTTCTATTCATAAGCGCTTGGGTGAAGAAGTTGAAACACGAGATATAATCTTTGTTAAAAATATTGTTCCACCAGGTGAAATTATTGTTCAACTTTGACATTAGCATCTGTGCAAATTTTTCGTTACCATATTTGATATAAACTGGTTATCTACTAGAAATATGGAGCGATTCACTTGTGCAGATTCATCAGATAAACAATGGCTAACATAGATCTAGAGCTTGGTTATTGATATAAATCATCACAAAAGAAGCTTTAAGTTAACCTCTAAAAAAAGAACAATTGCCTACCGACTCCACCAACACCCAAGTCCACAACTTCATCAATACAAAATGCTCCAACAAATACAACTCTTGGCACGTATATTCATCTTTTTCTCATCATATTTTTCAAAAGCTGCAAATCTTGGCATTTATATTCATCTTTATCTGATTATAATATCCAATATTTCCCTTGATCAAGAGGAAATTAATACGTGTCAATTTCTTTTTTCCTGGTTAACAAATTTCACGCAGCTACACCAGTTCTACGACCCAAACTATACGTGTAACACTTCAATCATGATGATAATCAGGTAATATTTGACAAGAAAAAAACTTGTCCACGTTACTACTTCAAAAACACATTAAATTCATATTTCTACGAGACAGAAATCCGTATTATAAAACGAAATCCCATTTCAATAAACTCCTTTTTTCATGCCAAACAGACAAATTTACCTACTTCAAAATCAGCACCGCGCCTCGACACAGACTACTTATCTTTGGAAGCAGGAGTGCCAATACCGTACTTTTCCTGCAGCTTCTGAATCTCTTCTTCCTTCTTCTTCTGGTCAAACTTCTTGCCCATCTTCGCCTGCTGGTAGTACAACACAATCAAATACCTGTTCGCCACGTTGAAACCCGACAAGTGGTCGACGGCGGTCTTTGCGTCGTAGATATCCTCGTAAACCACAAAAGCTGTGCCACGCGTATCCTTGTTGGTCCCGACGCGGATCTGCCTTATGGCGCCGTACTTCCCAAATATGTCGTACATCTCTTCGCTCGTTATGTTGAAGGGTAGATTGCGCACGTAGAGAACACGGTTCACTTCCGGCGGGAGGCGCGTGTTGCCCTTCCGGAGGCTAATTGCTGCCATTTGCCTTCGATCAGATAAATCGAGCTCGCAGTTTCGCCTGCGATTTGGGGATTTTGGGAGGTTGGTTATACTTCAAGAGACTCGAGGGCCGAGGCGGTGATTTAAGAAGATAGCATGAAATTACAGAAAACTCCCCGAAGAACACGATATTTATGTAATTTTAAAAACTTAAACATTACAAAGGGGACAGATAAACCTTTTCGCACTTGGTTAATTTTTAAAAAGATTTTTTTGTATAAATTTCAATTGGGTTAATCTCAACTGCAACGCCTCAAATAAATAAATAATATTAAATTAAATTAAAATATATAAATATTTGACTCGATCCAATACAGTTAAACATCTCATTTTTATTGAATAAGTATATAAAAAGTAAAAGGTTATTCGAACTTAGCGATATAACTTTGTCTCAAGTGTATAGCAATGGTCGGATTTATTCGATCCAACTTTTAGGATATTATCTTAAAGATTGTACCAATTGACAATAAAACAACTTTTTATAGTTATTGGATTAACCCTTAAAATTTTAGATTGAATTAACTCAATGAACTACGTTTGGCCAAACATGGGCCGGTTGATCGTACATTATTATTGCCCTTATGAGACCTCAAAATATAAAATTCCATTATTATTTATTGGACGATCCTCCAAATTCTACCAAGATTTTGATGAGAATTGAATGGTTTAAATCGAACGAGTCAGTACTATTTTCTTTCCTTTTATTTTATATCCCACAAACTTGGGAGGGTTTTAATTGCATTGCATGCAAGCAGAGGCATTGCGTCCAGAAGTTCCACAACCTTTGCGCTCCTCTCCTCTCTTCTTTGAATCTCCATGGAAAACTTGAAGATGGTAAGTTATGCATGGGTAAACCAAGAAAATGATCATGCAAATTCTTGTAAATTAAGATTTCTGTACATTATCCGAGGTGGGTTTTCTAAATTATCATATATTCATCACCCTTTAGATGAAATTCTGCATGATTTTTCAAGTTTGGCCAAGAGGATATTGACTGATGGAAGAATTTTTTCACATGAAATTTGCTCTAAAAACGTATATTTTCACAACCTCGAAAAAGGAAACAGATTTCAAGAAAACAGTATTTGATAATCTGGTTTGTACTCTTTCATTGCAGAAGAATTGGAATTCTGTTCCTCAATTTGGAGCATGGGAGCACGAGGCAGGGGTTGGAACTAATTACTCTATGATTTTTTCGCAAGCTCGAGCTAATAGGAAGCAGCAGAAAAACAACTTAACTCGCCACATCATTGGGAATGAAAGGGAGCTTCTTAAAAAGACACACAGGGAGGATGAATACGGTGTGGTAAGATCATGTTTCTTGGCCTAACTCTTCGTTTAATCATCTAACTTATGCAGCTCGAATTTCCAGAAGAATATTTCTCATATAAATTAAAGAAAACGCATGGTATTCCGATTTTGTTTTGATCCATATCCCCTCATCAGCCAAAAAATAATGCATCATGGCCTCTTGCTTAATACAGATTGATATGCAGAAGAAGAAAAAGAAGATGTGGAGATGCCTTAGTTGTTGTATAAGGTTTTGATTTCGATACAGTCTAAAACTGGACGCTGATCCCTGCGTGTATGTTCAAAATTTGAAACACAATGTTTTGATTTAGTTGATTGTGTAAATGCATCGTGAACAAACATATATGTTTTCTATGTTGGGTGATGTTTTCTCTGTTAGGTTATCTAGTTGCCCATACTTTGAGAGTCCGGCGTACAAGCCGGATCACAATGAACAGTTTTTGCTCAACTATCAGTACTTGATTCAACACCTTAAACCAGCCTATGAGGTGGATACAAACCATATTTAGATGGCAGTCCTTTAATTTGGTGTATGAACCAATCATCCAATACATCGTGTAAAATACCCAAAAGCAGAATATTTTATGTACATTCTGAACAAAGGGATGAACGGTACTAACTACACTGAGGCTGTAAATGTGGGATTTCTTGAAACATTGTGGCATCAACAATACAAAATCTTTCTCGAAATTTCCAAAAATTCCAACCAGAAGCTCGGCTTGTTTGAATAGATCTTTTTACTGGAGCTTTTAGGGACGAGACACAGTTCAATTCTGCCGTCTCATCAATTTCATCAAAAAGATAGTTATAAGGTGGCATTTCTATGTACTTGCCGGCAATGGCGGAGTCAGGAATCTGGCGCTACCCGGGATAGAATTTTAAACTCTAACTTTTTTTAATATTTTAAATTGATCTACACGGACTAATATCAAATTTATCCAAAATTATACAAAAATTTACATATAAATTTTTTTTAAAAAAGATGGACAACCCGGGCTAAAGCACGGGTACAAGAGGCTGTAGCTCCGCCTCTGCTTGCCGGAACCTGGAATTGTTCGTTTTCCAGACAATTTTAATTTACCTCCAGCAATTGTTACTTCAATTTTTCCCCGTTGAAAAAGGTAAATAACTCATCGAAAAAGTTTAACCTGGTCGTTGGGAATCAAAATTTACGCTACTGTGATGTAGTGGAACGTATTTAGCACCGTGAAGCATGATCCACTTTACTTGAGTCTATTAATTGGTACTCAGTCCTAAACTGTTTACTGAAAAAAGCAGCCAAATGTCATATTGAACTCGGAATAAGCATTAGGGATGAGAGATAAACCTTCCCTTTTCTTCCCTCGTAAACATTTGTAGCCGACTGAGAGTGCTGAGTAGCTGAACTTATTTTGAAACTTGAAATACTCTTGCACTTGAATAAAAGGGAATTGATATTTTAAATATATAAAGATATTCAAAATACTTGAAATGGTAGATTTCACAAACATACCACTCAGTGCTCGTCAACCGAACAAAATCGGAGGAAGATATTTTTCCAGACGCCTAAAATAAAATTAAAATAAAGAAATAAAAGGATTCTCAACATTTGCAGAGACAGATTTCCTATGATTTTGATTCTGATTGGTTTTCCATCTTCTCAAATGATGTCCAAGGTCATCTTTATTATGAATAGAATAATGGCCTGAAGAACTCCTGGTCGACAGAGCTGCTCGAAGAACCTTACCATGTCCTGGCGCTCTTATAGGTGGACTCGTGATAAATCTGAAACACAGAAAAAATGGTGTAATGATATCATTAAGAAAGAAAAGAGGATGAATAGAAATTTTCTGAGATGCAGAAAAAATCTTGCTTTGCTGCTGTCTTGAAGTCAGAATCCCAAAGGACAGAATCATCCAGGACCAGTCCTGAAACTACTGGTTCCCCCAATGACCTGAAATCAAGTAGCGAGAATATGCTACGATGATGATGATCGCAGTAGTTTACTTCATTTGACCAGTATTTTGGGATTTTAGATGTAAGAAAGCAAGTGTCAAGACTCGAGAGGATCTAGAAATCTAACAGAAATTCATGTTTGATAATCAATACATAAGATCCCACGTGAAATCAAATGAGAGATTATTTTCAAGAGAGTAAGTCTTTTGTGAGACGGCGTCACGAATCTTTATTTGTGAGACGAATTAACCCTACTGATATTCACAATAAAATACTCTTAGCATATAAATTAATATTTTTTCATGGATAACCCAAATAAAATATCTATCTCACAAAATAAGATCCGTGAGACCGTCTCACATAAGTTTCTGTCTTCTCAAAAACTGCAAACCGGATTTTCTAGCTTTAGCTATTTCTTCATTGCATCATTTAATTTTATTGGCTAACTGATACGTGTTAGTCAAATTAAGGTTAATTAATTTTAATTAAGTTTTACTTTAAATTTATCGCTTATCTCAAAAATGATATTCAACTTTTATATTAAATCATTTGTATATTGATATCTTGTATTAGATTATAATATAGCTAGATTGATAAATATAAAAAACAAATCAGATATAAATATTTGGTCGAATTCTTTATTTGTCCATGTTCTGTACTTTTTTATTATACATTTTTATAATTAATTAAGTATACAAATAGTAATTATGATTTTAAAAAAAAAAGTTAATAATGAAGAAAGAATCCACGACAAGTAATAAAATCTTGTCTTCCATTATGTACTTTATTTTTTACTACATGGTAAGCTATTTTTAATTATGTAAAAATATAAATGAAAGTAAGAAGTAATTATACCAATATTTGTGTAGTACAAAATAACAGCAAGTTTAGTTTGATGGACTAAATTTTAGATATAATAATACATTACTATTTTATTGTTTCTAATATAAATAAAATAAAAATATGAAAGATAAATTTATAATTTTTTATTAAATTATTTAATTGATATATCTAAAGTAATCCAATCCTACCCATAAAACCATATACAGGAAGATGGGTGTTTACTAATGAATTTTGTATAAACTTGCGATTCGTGCTCTGTTTAGTTCTTTTTCTTAGTTCTTAATTACATTTTGTGGAGTTAAATTAATTAGCATATGATTAAATTTGTATAAAATTAAGGTAATATTACTTTTTCGAAGTATAATCAATCTATACATAAACAATTAAAGCTTATATTAAGCTTAAGATAATTAGCTATAATAATTTTGAGTAGGGACGTTATTAGATTATTTTAGAGTACAATTGTCACACATAGTACCATTTGTCAGATAAAATCATGGGATATAAGTATTTGGGGGACAATAACACAAAATTGTCCCTATCACGTAAATTAAAAAAAAAAAGAATTGAAAACATATTTTGGACCGGTTTTCAAAATTTATAAACCCCACTAATGTTCCAGATAAATTTATAAAAATCACAATATATACTTTATCAAGGTTTCGTTTGATCGATCTCTCTCGAATATGTCGAAAAAAGTGCAGGAAAGTCCAGCAGGGGCGACCTGAGAACACACAAATAAGCGAAATACAATGATAGAAGTCGATAAATATTCGTGTGATCTCATGACACCCCTGTAGGCCTCCTCCACCTAAATTTCTTGAATTCATTCATTAGCCAAATTTTGGTGCAATTTTTGTCTGAATTTTCTGGAGATTAAATAGAACATAAGCGTATGGTTTCAGTGTACTGCGTCTTTGTACTTTTGCCAACGGTATGTATTACAGGATTGGTTTGTACTTGCTGAAGTACGTGGCTTTCGTACTCGATTCAACTTCTTGTACTCCCCAAAATCTAAACGTGGACTGGACTTCTTAGCAGGCTTTTGGAAGCCCGTGGGCCCATCCACCAATAAATGTCACTCGAGCCCATTGGATGACAAATTTTTTTAAAAAAATAAATTGATCAAATAATTTTATTTTTTCTAAATAGATGTATAGAATCAGAGGGTCTTTGTTACCATTTGCCTTTAATAGTGTTATCCGAGTTTGTAGATTTGACGAATATTTAGTCAACGGGCAGATGTTAAATCTCTTTTACCTATATTTTATCGGGCGATCTTGTCATCTAAGATTCGTTCAATATAAGTTACATGACTAGTATGATTTGCAGGTTACAGTGTTAGTCCGGAAGTTTATTTAGTGCACACTGAATGTAACAACTTCGAGTTCTCGCATCATGAAAAATATACATAGAATCAGAGGGTCTTTAGTACCGCTATGTATGCATATAAATTAAAATATTCTGGTGCCAAATGTTTTTTGTTTGAAAAAATATTTAGGGATTATATAAAATTCTATGTAGATGTTGGTTATTTGATAATAAAATATTGTTCACAAGTCTCCAAGACCAGGTAGCCCATATTTTCAAATATATGTCTCCCTATTTTCTTTTCTCAAAAGAACTCAAAATAAAACATTCACAGTTACGTTGTATTTGCAGTTATTTTATCGAAATCCACCAAATCTTTCAACTCACATCTATCTAAGATAAAATTTTATATTCATCATGGTTACCGACACAAATGCTTAAGTTTGTGAATAGCTCTCACGAATCTTTATATGTGATACGGGTCATCCATACCGATATTCAGCATAAAAAGTAATATTTTTTCATTGATGACTCAAATAAGAGATCTATCTCACAAAATACGATTCATGAGACCGTCTCACACAAATTTTTGTCAAAGTTTATATAGAGCCGAATTCGAAATTCACAATTTTAAATTTCTAGATCCAAATGTGCCCACGGATAATCATATAATTGTACTTGTGCTTGAAACACGTCATTATCAGTAAGCTCAGTTGCTGAAAACCAGAAGAACAAGAAGGGAAACATTTTCGCTTCTAATAATACGACACATAAAGATTGAAACTTGACACATACGACCAAAATCTAACAAGTTTTCCACGTGACATTGGGTTCCTTGTATGATCTTCAACTCCATAACCAGGGGAGGACCCAAAAACTTTTAGGAAGGCGGACGACATGCTGAGAGAAGGCAGTTTAATGTATTAAAACTGAATGTTATAAAATTTTAAAGGAGTATTCATCTCTTCCCCTGTTAATTAGTAATATGAGCAAGAGATGATGGATGTTTTGCATTCGGCTACTGCGGTCGTCTCATCATCCGGCATCCTCTTACCATTATCCCTGAACTTAAAGCTCAATCTACTAAAGTAACTTCCCTTTTGTGCTTGTAAACTTTTCTTTGTCAACTTGGTAGCATTCTTTTCTCTGCCGAATGATGCGTACTTCAATACAAGTCCTTTGAGTTTCTCCACCCTACTTTTTCCACTATCATTACCACGCTTGTCTTTAGCATCTCTCCCTTTAGTTGAAGCTGGCATGTCCCTTCCATCGTGCTCGTTTCTCACGGGCCTTACACGCAGTCCAAAACGTACCCCCGAAGGGTTCTTCGGCTCTCGCGGGTTTAGCCCTTGTTTCTTCTGGTCTCGAACCCATCTTGCATAAGCAAAGCCCTTGAGCTCCAGTGGTCCACTATAGCTCAATACGGAAACTTGATTCGTCGACTTCATCGAGCTCTTTTCCTTGTAAGAATCTTGATTGCTGGAGATGGTGTCAGTACATGAGTACTTTGAGGCAATTCTGAATGGGGAATATGATCTTGAGCGCCTCGGCTGACCACTTCTTCCCCTCTTCTCTTCTCTCACTCTCTCCAAAGCCACGGTAAAAGGATCGAAATCGTCGTTCCATGTATACTTACAAGCAAACGGGATTCTGCACATTGTAGTTGGAAACTTAGACCTCCGAGCAAACGTCCACCTCTGGCTAGAACTATTGAAAACACTGTTATAATGGAGTCTTGGAGGGAGTTTTAGAGGCATGACTAGGCCACCGAAGAAGCCTTCGTCGACAAACGCCACGGCCGGAAGCGAGTCCCCACGCTCTCGATATCTTTGCTTTCGACTGAATGTCTTGCTAGACTCAAACTCGAAATCAACAAGATTCGAGTTGAGAAAATCGCCTGTGTCTTGTTTTTTCCTCCGCGGACTAACCGGGGCACTGCAGTATAAGTACGCGAGACTCTTGCGATCACATGGATTCGGGCTAGTAGGGGCAGTTGCATACAAACAAAGGGAAATAGAGACATTTGCAAGTTCCATTTGGGTTCCAAATTTAGAGAATAGCAATATGGATTGTTTGGCAGAAAGGCTTTGAAATAGTGTGTCGATTGTGCTATGTTCTTTGTCCTGAATTTAAGGAAGGCCTACCTCAAAATACGGGACTTTTTGTTCCTAAAATAATCTTCAAAATGAAATCAGACACCGAAAAGCAGATAATACATGTACAAATCCTCAACACTGGTATGTGTAAAAGCACAACTAAAATTTTAATAAATATCAAGATATATCAATGGAATCGAATCGAATCGAATAGGTTCTACGTTATACCTGTATATTGTGAAAGATTGAAATTAATCCCAGCTAGCTCCTACTATGTAGATCTTGAATGTCCTTGATACTAGAGCAAATCCTCCTTCCAAACCTGTGGGTGAATGGGTGATATTCTAAATTATAATTTATCATATCGTGTTTGATATAACAATAAGAATTCTACTAATAGTACACATCTATATATCATGTAGATATTACGGTCCAACCCATGCACAAATTTGAAATACTAGAAAAGTGTACGTGCGTTGCACACTGAGCAACGTGAAATAAATCAAACCAAAAAAAATAAAAATGATGACCATAGACGGTGTATGAATCGGAAAAGTTATCTTATCCACATGACATATTTTTTAATATGCTTTTTGGTTGGTTTTGACAACTCAACAATTCTTTGTCATAGTTTTTATAATATGCGTATAACCATTTTGGTATACTCAACAAGTATATAAATGATCATCTTTAATACTTATTATCTTATTTAGAATCATCATCTGAGATCTGACATGCTTGTAGTTTGCTTCCCTATCACGACATTTTTTCGGTTTTCTACATTATTTTTATCCCGTAATCTTATATTTCGACTATTTGTTTTTTTTGTTGAATGATTTTTCAGTTTATGACAATCATCAACTGTAACTCTTAAGAAAAAATTCTTTTAGTTGTGATAGATTTTTATATGTGAGTAAAAATATGTATAACCTATATATCATTCAACAACATAACCAGTGAATGGTGTTATAATTTTTTCAAACATCGTGATATTTGTAATATCAATTTTATATATTCAGTATCAATATTATTAATATATAGCTATAAAGTTAATAAATTTTTAACAATTATTTCTCAATCACTGTAAGAAATAATACTTGAAAATCTATTCAAATTACTATATATTAGAGCTGTGTCCTCGTTTAATTTGACGCAATTCAGGAAAATCATCTCGTTAGTTATTTTTTTAGAAGTTTTGGAACAATGATTGTGTTCATCATATCATGAGAATAATATAATTTCAATTTCATTTGTTGTGTCTAGAACATAATATTATATTATTCATTGAAACAAAACAATTTTTCTTTTATCGAATTTACATTTTGTTTATAATATTTATATCTTGTGGAACGATATACAAAATTAATTAGTGCATTTTAAAGTTTTGGGAAGAGAGAGGAATAATGTAATTAAGTTATGCATATGAGATATCAAGATGATATTGGAGGAAATAAAGTAACTGGCTCAATGTTTCAATTTACTAAAAATTCACAAAATTGATCTATCGTGTCCACAAAATTTTAAATTTTTCTCATACCATTATAAATAGAATGAGAATTGTGTACACTTTGTTTTTCATGTATTTTTTTCTGGATGAACAATTTTTTTCTTTTTGAAAACGATTTTATTCTTTGAGAAATATTGACATTTTATATGACATCCATACAACATAATCAACACAAATGACATATAACAATAAAACATGTTAACGCTAGGGTAAAAAACTCATCTCATTGCAAGAACACTAAATGATCAAATGAAGCATATTATTTAGTAATATTTATTTAGCAGCATAAAAAATTGACCAAATAACTTAAAAACAGTGTTTGAAATCATTTACATTCAAACATTTCTCTCAATCACGTATCTCAGTTGACACAAAGAGTTTGAAAATATCTCTATTCTAAATGAGAGAAATAAGTTTTATATGAACTTAATATTTATTAATAATTTATTTTTATTACATCCGTTTCATCTCCTTTTGTCATCCCATTATTATCTATCATTAATATGGTAGAGATTTTCATGAATTTGACTGCAATGTATAAATTTAAGTGATTAAAATTAAATTAAAATAATAAATAGTTTGATTGAGTTAAGTACACTATTAATGACCTTTTTAAACTAACATAAACAATGACTTAAATAACATCATGAATATGACGAATTATAAAAAAAAAAGTAAAATAGTAAGCTCACAAATGAAAGTCATATATTTAATAGATATTATTATTAATAGATAATATATTATTTAGGGATATTTTTTTAGCATCATATATCGAAATTGACTAAATGCTTAAATATTTGCATTGAAATCACTTACATACAAACATTTTATCTCAATCATATATCTATGTTGATACATAAATAGTCTAAAAATATCTCTATTTTAAATGAGAAAAAGATGTTTTATATGATCTTAATATTTATTAATAATTTAATTTTTTTCAATCTCACTCTTCTTCATTCATATTCCCAATATTACCTTAATATTCGGAATATTAACAATTTTTTAATTTATAACATTATTATAATAATTTTCTATGAATTTGATGTCAATGTTTAAATAACTAACGTAGAAAATAATTTAAAGAACCTCGTGAACATTACAAATTATAAAACAAACAAAATGGTAAAATAATAAGTTTACAAATGAAAATCATATATTTATAATAGTAAATAAATAAATAGATGTTAGTAATATTAGCAATCATATGTAACATGTAAACTAAATGTAATTCAAAAGTAAAATCAAATTAATAATTATCTTGACGGAATTAAATACATTATTAATGATCATATTAAACACTAAAAATAGAAAATGACTTAAAGAACCTCACGAACATAAGAAATTGTAAAATAAATGAAAGCGTAAAATAGTAAGCTCACAATTCAAACTCATATATTTATAATAGTATTAGATTAGATTAGAAACTAGGTAAGACATCAAATTCTTTACAAAATTTGGAACATTTTTAGGGATAAGGTCACGAAAATAAATGGAACCGTAACCGAAAGGCACTCGTTGGAAGTGAACTCGTGATTCCATATTTAATTCGATAATGACAAGTGTTAATATGTAAGTGAAACAATTTCTATCCTTTATGTGACTTATATTAGTTCAAGAGTAGGTCTTTTGTCAGACGATCTCACGAATTTTTATATGTGAGACGGGTCAACCCTACGATATTCACAATAAAAAGTAATACTCTTAACATAAAAAATATATTTTTTCATGGATAACCCAAATAAGATATCTGTCTCGCAAAATATGACACATGAAACTGTCTCACACAAGTTTTTGTCTGGTGGTTACAAATGTTAAAACCAAAAAAGTTTATCACGATGTAACTTCTTCTCTAGTTTCGTGGTGGTTTGATTAAATTTTTGTTTGATTCATGATTTTGGGGACTCAAAAGTTAGGTTTCCTGAAAATTTTAGCGACTATGACACACGTAAAGCGTATGAAATAAACGTATCATGAAATAATTAAAATATTTGTGTATTGGTTGATGTTTAATAAGATTTAATACCCTTAAATCTTAATATGTTAATATCCTAAATTTTATAGTATTACAAATATTCTTTAAGTTGATTTGAGAACATTATATTTTATTTTAATAAATTAACGTTTTTTTATTTCCACTGGCAGAATTTGGACCCAACAAAAATATATTCAAATATGTTTAAGCTCGACTTATTTTTTATCTCCTCGAAATATGGTTAGAAAATCATTCGTTTCGATATTAAAGCATTGTCAGACGACTCCAATATTTCATTTGCACTCGTAACTTGGACAACAAAACACGACCAAATCCAATCCAACAAGATTATCGACATATATATAGGTGTAAACACAGACAGCAATTGTGCAAGACTTTAAGATGGGGAGAACAAGGCTGGGTACTTGCATACTTTAGGTTTTTTTATGACTCGCACCCGTCACTGTTCGATATGTATTGGGTAAACTTATTAACTAACACAATAGCCTCAAACTTTATAATTATATATAAGGGCTTTGATCGAAGAAAATCATGAAGACTTTCAAGGCAATCGCAGGAACAAGAGATAGAGCTCCGATCTTTTTAAAGAACACAAGTTATTAATTACCTTCAAGTCAATAATTAATAAAATCGTCTCGCAAGAGACATATATGTTCTAGAAACAAAACATATTTATCAGAAAGATCTCATTCTTAATAATAATAATAATATAATAATAATAATGACTTCAGAATTTTCATTTTTTTTGAATTCTAAAAGTACCCTTATACATCACTTATTACCTTTCGACGTCCACTTCCCCGTTAAATATCAATCAACTGATTGAATTAATTAATAAACTTTTTATTGACGAAATGAAATAATTTCAACCTTGCGTCTCAATAATTTTATAGTATACAAAATAATAAATATATATAAATTAATATTTTCAACCATAATTAACGTGGACAAAAATAATAAATTTTAAAAAATGATGAATTATTTGGAATATGATTAACAATTATCTATATTTTCTCCTTAAAAATAAGATTGAAAGTTTTAGGAGAAAAAAGTTTAGTTTAAGAAAAACATTAAACATTTTACCAATAAAATTATATCATGAGGATATTATTGCATCAAATTAATTAGAAGTTTATCGGTGAAGTATATATATATAATAAGATCTCAAATTCTATACGCGACTATAACCATCGTCATCGGAGTAAACAGACATGCAATCAAAATGGTCCCTAGATTTGTCAAACGT
Source organism: Primulina tabacum (assembly GCF_025594145.1). NCBI lineage: Eukaryota > Viridiplantae > Streptophyta > Magnoliopsida > Lamiales > Gesneriaceae > Primulina > Primulina tabacum. The sequence continues at coordinate 2,078,108 of NC_134551.1, forward strand.
AGACAATTTTGTAACCTCGCTTATTGACAAAGTAATAAAATAATGAAATGTCTACCAACAGTTATGGTCATTTGACTGGTCAGCCGAATGAATCCCATGCAGCCTTAACTTTTAAATATCTACATCTATACCCAAAAAAAGGATGTTTCTTTATTGATCAAAAAGTCATTTGTGTCATACTCGAACCATATTGTGATCATATTCAGATATTTGATTTTCTGAGGATTGACCAAGGCGAGGCTGCTGCCATGAATATTATCTCCTCCTTAAACCCAAGAATTTTCTCAAGCAAAACAGACAGGTCCATATCATCTTAATTCTCTTAAAAATTCGGCCTTTTTCAGGATTTCAAGGTGCTGTTTTTGGATTCAGTCATGGGGATTTGCCTCCAGAAGCCTGCTAAACTTGCTCCTGCTTCTTCCGGGCAATTCTCGGGTATGGCTTTAATGCCAGAATTGGTTCTTGATTCTTCCGTTTAACAGTTGGATTTTGAATTGGTTTTCTTTTGCAAATAGAAAAGTCGAAGAATGATTTATTTGATCAGGTTTATATATTTCACTGATGAATTTTTATGTGATTATTTGACTCCCTTGATTTTTTTTGCTTCAATATTTAGAGAGATGTGGACGAGAATTTGAACGTATTGGGTCACCTAGTGCTTGCTATTTCTAATGTACTTCACTGTCTGATTGAAGAGAATGCTTGCAGGGTTGGTGCAAGAATTTTTAGTTTTTAATGCGCTGAGGCTGCCTGAGAGACCCTTTTTGTGTCTGATATATGCTTTAATAAAACAAAGAAATATTGAGGGAACAGCTGCATTTGGAAGTAAAATAAGTTACTTACAAAATTTGTAGTTACTTTTCAGAATAATTTCCATTGATTGATTGATTGACTTAGATGGTGAAGTTGTAAGAATATGGTGTTGGAAGTGTTGTACAAACGGCTACAATATGAATTAAGTCGGCTCATAAGCTTGTCACGGTGTCCCGATTCAATCTCGAGCTCGAGCTCGAGCTTGTGTATCATTACTTTGAGCTCGGTAAGCAAGAGGTCAACCCGAATTGTATGAATCTCACTAGTTTAACTCAAGGCCATCTATTTCACATTCACTGGTTGACTTTATACATTTGCAAAACTCAAAGGCGCCTTGGTTTCCTTGATAATTTGACATCTTTCATTTGGTTTAGCCAAGTGTCTGCGATGGCACAGGTTCTTTAGAATAGAGAAATTGCAGACATCTGCTGCAAATCAGACATTTAATAATCATTGTTGCATAATTTAATGTTTTTGTGTTTCATTTAATCGCCGAGTTATTGATCAGCATGCTTAACCGATAACGTTTTGCTTTTTTTATGTTAGTCTTAAAAGACATGAAATCTTGTATTCACTTGTTTAAGTTGTTCATTTTCCAGATAAGATCCCCCAGGATATACAACACAGGACAATTTATATTCTTCGAACCTGCTAAGTCATTCAGGCTTGTTGTGCAATGCTATTGCTGCATCGAAATTCGGTCAATTTCCCTGCGGCAACCTCAGATCGTTTACTTTCAATGATCTAAAGAATGCGACTAGAAATTTCCGATTCGACAGCCTTCTTGGAGAGGGTGGATTTGGGTTCGTTTTCAAAGGATGGATAGATGAGCAAACTTTCACCCCCTGCAAACCTGGAACCGGGATGGTAGTTGCTGTCAAAAAACTCAAATCCGAAAGTTATCAAGGCCACAGGGAATGGCTTGTATGTTCATAAAAACTAGCTAATTTTCCATCGTATATACTTATAAAAATCGTAAAGAGCTAATCTTTTTGTGATCCCACTTCTTTGACAGACGGAACTTAACTATTTAAATCTTCTACACCACGAAAATCTTGTGAAGCTGATCGGCTACTGCGCGGAATCTGAGTACAGGCTTTTAGTCTACGAGTACATGCCGAAAGGAAGCTTGGAAAATCACTTATTTAAAAGTAGGTGGATTATCTAAATTTCATTCGTTTAATTTATTTATTTTCATTTACTTAGGTCTAGTTTCAATCCATTTATACTGGTGAATTTGTAATATTTTCAGAAGGAGCACAACTCATGACTTGGGCTCCACGAATACGAGTTGCTGTTGACGTTGCTCGAGGGTTATCTTACCTGCATAGCCTATATGCCAACGTTATATACCGGGACTTGAAGGCATCCATTGTACTTCTTGATTCGGTATGACTAAATTTACGGGAACAGGGCCATTTCTATATGTTATTTATCATGTTTTATGTTAAATCTGTTTTTAGAGGAATTCAATGCAAAACTTTCAGACTTTGGCTTAGCAAGAGCTGGTCCTAAAGGTGACAAAACTCATGTTTCAACTCGTGTCATTGGAACCAAAGGCTACGCCGCACCAGAATACGTAGCAACAGGTTTGTTTTTATGTAAAAAAACAGCCGTTGAATTGAACCAGCTCTAACCTATTAGAGAAATAGGGAAACGATCATCCCTTTGAACAAGGCAATCTCTGTCATACATGCTATTAAAATTATGATATGTTTTTCAGATGATTTTGTTGTTAGAACATGATTTATATGATATTTGGCCCTGTATATATAAAGAGCTGATGATTGTGTATCATAAAATATGAGTTTAATAAAAAAAATTAGTCCTTTCGGGCATGATGTGGTAGATAAATGCCTTTACGGCTGAATCTCGTGATTTCATGTTGTATTGTAGGTCGCTTGACTCCAAAGTGTGATGTATACAGCTACGGTGTGGTGTTGCTGGAGCTGCTATCAGGGAAACGAGCACTTGGAGACGAGAACACTGGTGGAGCTAACGAAACTTTGGTGGATTGGGCAAAACCATTCCTAAATGACCCGAGAAAAATGTTGAGAATCATGGATTCAAGATTGGGAGGTCAGTATCCTAAAAAGGATGCACAGTTCTTGGCTGTTCTCGCGCTACAATGCCTCAACACGGATCCCAGGAACCGACCGACCATGTCGGAAGTTGTGGCTGCATTCGAACAGCTCCAAGCATCGATTGTGGCGAACAGGGTTTTAGTCGAAGCGCATAAGAAAAATATGGTGGATAGGAAGTTGAACTCCTTGTATAGTAGATAGAAATGTTGAGCAAATATTATATGGCGTGCAAGAATATGGATCCGAGGGAGTTTATCAAAATCTTAAATATTTTTTTTTATGATTTCGGATTAAGAATCTCTCTTTTCGGAAAAAAAATATAATAAAAAAGTATTATTTCTATATATAATTAGGATGATACTAATGTTTGTAAAAGTTTGTGTGAGACGATTTTACGGGTCGTATTTTGTGAGACAGATATCTTATTTGGGTCATCCATGAAAAAGTATTACTTTTTATGTTAAAAATAATTTTTTATAGTGAATATGGGTAGCATTGACTCGTCTCACAGATGAAGATTCGTAAGTCCGTCTTCCAAAAGACTTATTCACTAATTATTCATCGCAACATGCACTCCACTTCACTTTTAAATTTAATATTTGACAAATAAAATTATCAGCCTTTGTTACTTTCTTTTCTTTTTCTTCATACATCAATTACTTTCTTTTATTATAAAATAATTCATAATATGGTCACACAGATTTATATTCGATCCATATATCTAATGAAAAGTAATATTTTCAAGATAAAAAAATAATAATTTTCATAGATTGAGTTGGTTGAAAATCTATATCACAAAATTAATTTTTGGAATCGCATAATTTTTTTTTGTATTATTTCACTATATCCATTTTATGTTGATATACACAAAATATTAAAAATTAATTAACTTATAAGAAAACATGATAAATTATAAAAGCAAAAACGAAATATCGGTTGATCTAAAAAAAAATAGAAACATTAATTATATTAATATAAAATAAAAGTATAAATTGCTTTAGTTTATATTGGTTTTAATCTTTATTTACATTATATTTTATATTTATGAACATTGACAATTTAATTATAGTTTTAAGATAACTATATAAATCATGATAATTTAATTTAGAAATTGAGAATAATTAAAAACTTACTTAGATAATCAAGTACGGTGTGCTAACCTCGGATTGCATGCAGGTCAATTTTGGTGGGATTGATGTTGGGATTCAAATGGATAAGGTAATATCTATATATACAATATAGATATAGAATATGGCAACTTTTAAAAAATTCGGCATACGGTTAAATATAGCTACTTTTTATGTATTATACAAATACAGACGTACATGTATAATTCAATATCATAGAGATTTACGAATTACATAATATATAACATCATTGATAAACTTTATTAATTAACTACATAAAATAAAATATTATTATCTTGACAAAAACTTGTGTGAGAAGGTCTCACAAGTCGTATTTTGTGAGACATATCTCTTATTCATTCACTGAAAAAGTATTACTTTTTATACTAAAAATATTATTTTTTATTGTGAATATCGACAGCGTTGACCGGGAAAAAACTTGTGTGAGATGGTCTCATGAATCGTATTTTATGAAACGAATCTCTTATTTGGATCATCCATGAAAAATATTACTTTTTATGCTAAGACTATTACTTTTTATTGTGAATATCGGTAGGACTGACTCGTCTCACAAACAAAAATTCGTGAGACTTTCTCACAAAAGATCTACTCTATTATCTTTTATTGTTAAGATATAACTCAGTGCTCGTATTTTATATATATATATATAATAATTTTTTTAAAATATATAAATAATTTTGTTGTGTTACATATTTTTGGTGTGACCACTACAAGAATAAATGCTTATGGTGACATTCATAAATAGCATCATATTCAATATTTAGTGACATTTAAGTTTTAGTGACACCTCCAACAAATGTCCTCTATTCCAATGTCGTCTTAAACATCCTGACATTTTTTAATGTCATTATAAGATGTTAATGACAATTTCATACGTGTTACTAATTATTCATATAACGACAATTTTAAATGTCAGGAAAACTCATGTTTTAAATACATTTATACATGCCTTGTTATTATAGTAATAATGACAAATTTATATGTCAATTAAAATCATTTATAATGACAATTAAAAGTGTCGTGTATGTTATTTATAGTGACAATAACAAATGTGGAATTATTTTGGTTGGATAAATATTGGACGAGGGAAAAATAGATAAAATAAATGTGGGAATGAAAAAAACATATTAGATTGTTATCCTGACGTTTTTAATTGATGTCATTTTTTATATGGAGGAAAACAATTATTTTCACTCCTTCAATATTTATCTAACCCAAATATTCTCATATTTATTTATAGTGACAATTTTTAGTTTTTTAATGATTTTTTACGATGTGGAAAAAATAATTGGTTCACTCCATATAAAAAATGACATCAAGTAAAAATGTCAGGATAACTAATCTAATATGTTTTTTATTTTACACATTATTAATTTTTTACAAGTGTCATTATTAAGTACTTGTAACAACATTTAATTAAAAATGTCTACAAAAAAGTGTCACAATAGCCATTTATTGTTGTAGTGGACCATCCATAAAGCGACACATTTATATTGGATGTAATAATTTCGATGTACAACATAACAAAACAATATATATATATCAACCAAAATAAAAAGACCCTTTTTCCAAAATTATTCCTCCAACGAACACACGCACACCCCACTCACAATTTAGAGGAAAATAAATATTCGCACAAAATACAAATAAATTAAACCACTCCTTCCAAGAAATATGAATTTTCTTGAATTTTGGTAGAAACAACTAAAAAAACGAACTCTTTCGAAAAAGGTTCCCTCCGAAGAATAGTAAACCTGATTCGTGTACAACTACTAATTATTATAGAACAAGAATAAGGGAATGGATTACAACATGAGCGTTTAGTCACTCCGGAAAGACGAGTTTTCGAGTCCGATCTCTTTACGTGTTTGGCCTTCTTGCGAGAGGCCTTTTGCCATTCGATCGCGCGAGTCTCCCTGTACATAGCTCATCAAGTGTGCAATGTCTTTAATTCATTTCTTCATGCCCTCTTCGGTTATCCCAACTACGTCCTCAAGGGAGGTTAACAGATTTTTGTAGAACTAGGATAAAAAGCTAGAAAAAATCAGAAATTTCGAACCAATATGGAAAAGATGTAGGTGCTGTTTTCTGAAACTTGGGAAAATTCAGTGTGTACCTTGTGGAACTCCAAGGTATCTCCCTTGGCCTTTCTAAACTCAACCATATGCAGAGAAGGGGCAACTTGAAATACCTTTTTCAGTACACATTTTGCATTACAAAACACGAACTGTATTACAAAAAATGGTTTAATTATTTCAAAGTGCACCTCGGTAGCAACGTTAAGGTTTCCTTTTCTTCCAGCTTTCATGTTTTCAAGCCTCATCTGAGAAAAGAGTAGAAAGAAAAGTACCAAAAAGATTCGTTTAAAGGGTTATAGCCAGCACAAGTACAAAAATTATCTGGAAAATTTCACCATCACTACCTTGTAGTTCTTCTTGCAAATGTCAAAACCGAGTGGTTTTGCTGCTTGTTCGATTTTCTTTATGATCTCATCGGCAGGGCATTTGGATGTGAACCTCGTTTCCCTCTTGAATTCCTGCCACCGATGTATCATCAACAAAAGAACAAATATAACATAACAAATGATGTTACACATCCATAATCGCAAGAAATGCAAGGGAAAATAGTTTCAACCTGTTCTGCATTGAATAGATTCCCAAGATTGAGACCTTTTGACATGGAGATTAGCTCAAAGGCGTTCATTGCCGTTGGTTGTTCCTCCTTTTTCTCCATCACAAGATGTTCCTGATAAAAAGAAAACAAAAGCTCTATGACTTAGAATATTAAAAAAAAAAGATAGAGAGGAAAAATCACTGATGCGTAACAATCTCACCTCGGAATCCTTAAAAACAGCTTCAACGTCATCCAAGCATGCATCTCCTTTCTCGTGAAATATCTGTGCTTTGTAACCTTTCTTAAACCACTCATCTTCCAATATTTCAGGGATAGTAATACGCTTCACAAAAAATTCAGAATAGCTCACATGAACACAAAAGAGAGTGGAGATGATGTTAATCGATAAAATAAAGATAAAACAAATTAAGCCTGAAAAATAGTATTTTCAAGATTCTCACTTTCATGGGATTTGGTTCAAGAATCCGAGCAATTAATTTCATGGCACCAAAGGAAAACCACGAGGGGCAAGTGAAATTAGCAGAAGATATCTGGATATGTTATCGCAACAAAAATTATCAAAACTAAAAAAGCTTTTGGAATTATGATATACGATCGACAAAGCACTTAAATTGCACAAATAACTAACTTTTGAATACAAGTTCATAAGATTTGCATCGTCGAAAGGCAAGTATCCTGCAAGCAAAACAAAGAGTATCACTCCACATGACCACAAGTCAGCAGTTGCTCCATCGTAGCCTCGATCGTTGAGAACCTATTGAGGTTTTAATCCATGAATCAGAGCATGAAACAAAAATACAATGTGATTTAAGAGTCAGATAGTGGGATTTGTGAATCCTACCTCAGGAGCGACATAATTCGGAGTTCCACAGGTAGTATGCAGTAAACCATCATCCTGGCAAATAATAAAATTTAATATTTTAAAGCCCCGTTTAGGGAATGGGAACGAATATAAATTGAAAGACGTGAAAGAGTGGCACAGCAAACTTCATAATCAGAATCCGATATTCACCCGGACAGTATGAGATAGAGCACTTAATCCGAAATCGGAAACTTTTAGGTTCCCGGCGTCATCCATCAATAAGTTTTCCGGCTGCAACAGATGAGGCAGTATATGTTGTAGCAAATTTTGCATGAAAACCATGCATGACAAATCAAGTAATAAACTCATGATAAAACTAAATAGACAAAATTCAATTACCTTCAGATCTCTGTGAAAGACTCCCCTACTATGGCAATAATCAACAGTATTAATGAGCTGTTGAAAAAATTTTCTAGCATCATCTTCTTGCATTCGTCCGTGATTCACCTAAGTCATTATAAACATATCGTTCCAGATTCAATCAAGAAACAACAATTCCCCAAAACTATACAAAGAGTTCACACAATACAGTATAGAAATTCAAAGATCGGCAGGACAACCGAGTCCATCGAACTATGATTTTCTATAACATGCTTTCGGTGTGGCAGAAATAAGTTTGACTCTTACAATATTATCAAAGAGCTCTCCTCCAGTAACAAATTCCATAACAATAAATATCTTGGTCTTGCTCGCCATAATCTGAAGACAAACAAGATTATAAGTTCCAATAGAGAGAAAGAGAGGGAAAAGCAAGAAATGGACAATAACCTCATACAAGCGAACAACATTGGGATGCTTTATCAATTTCATCGTTGCGATTTCCCGCCTAATCTGCCAAATTTATGCATAACATATGTCAGAATCTGATCCACCATAACTATTTATGGTACAAAGGAAAAACATCCACCTGTTCAGCCATTTTGTGCCTAAGGACCTTATCCTTGTCGAGGATCTTCATAGCCACTGGTTGTCCAGTCTCAGAATCCTTAGCAAATTTCACTTTTGCAAATGTGCCCTCACCAATGGTCCTTCCAATTTCATATTTCCCAATTCTACGCTTAATCTTGGGTTGACTCATCCGCACTCGATTCTCCGGCGTACTTAATCTGCGCTCAGCAACAGCAGTCTTCAACAAGAACTTCCTGCACATAAAATTCGAGATCTTCAAACCCTTCAAAATATCAGATAAAACTATACAATAGTGGCAACAATATTTCTTGGAATTCTTTTTCGTATAGCCTTTACAATTTCACAGCACAGACAAAACTTGAATCTTGATATAACAGAAACCAATTATCAATTCACAAGCGAACAAACATATACATAAAATTATAAGACTAAAAGCTACTCTACATATTACTTTATCAATGACTAAAAAAGCGGAACAAATGATTAGATAAAACACAATAAAAAAAACACCAATCACGAGTAAAATAAACAAAAAATCGGGAGTTGAAACTACTTTCCACACTTGAAGACAAGAAATCCATTATTAAATGACAACCAAATCCCAAACTAACTTATTCTTTCCACTTTGAATTATCAATAAATCTATTTAGCTGCCCACCAAACTTAAAGAAAGATTTACCCGCACTCTCAGACCTTGTCCAAGACTTCCAAATCTAATAGAAGATAACAACTGAAATTTAGAAATTTCCGAACCAAACTCAGAATCCGTACACCCAGTTTCATAACTCAATCAAGAATTTCAAGTCTAACAAAAGAATGAGGCAATAATAGAAAATTTTCCCAAAAAAATTATCTTAAAACTAACAAAATAGTCTAAAAGAAAACTTTTCGAAGTACTGACATCTACTTGTGTTCAACACCGACCCGGGGCTTTGCTAATATCCAAATGATTTGGATGCTAAAGACGAGATGAGAAAAAAAAGATATACTCGGATTTGTACAAACACGGTACTTAAAGCTCGATCACCCAGAGAAGCAAAGCGGCACTTGGTTTCCAAATGGGTCAAAATAACTTCAAGAACCAAGATTTATAATTGCAGAAAACAAAATGAACCCGGAAAATATATTATCCAGCAGGCGAAAATGACATCCAAAACTCAATAAATCAAACGCAGTGGATGGGGTGTAAATATCCAAGAAAACAAGATTCGCCGCCCCACCTAGCTCAACGGAAAAAAAATCACCGAGAAAGGAAGAAATGTTGGGTTGTCAGTTAGAATTATTGTGGTTGGAAAGTAAGTAAATAGGGATGAATATAACGCAGTTCAAACACGATTTCGGTGGCGCGTGACTGAGGAAAATCAGTCGTACGTTAATATGGTAAGTCACATGTTCCCAAAGCCTACCGTCGTAAATTTCTCATGGCAGGCCCTACTGCATCAATTTCCTTCGATTAAAATAATCAAAACTTTATATATGATAGTAATTAATAATTTCAGTTTCAAAATATAAAATACATCTACCTCGTGACGGACTAGGATCATGATTTCAGACTTGAACAACGATTTCCGTCAGCTTAAAAATATTTAAATACTCTTATTTATCGCATGCAAACCATGTGACTTTTTTCTTCATTATAAAAATAAATTTTATGCAATTAATAATATGGTTGAAAATTTTTTTCCAATAATGAAAATTTTATCGATAAAATTTCTTACTTTTATGCATAACTTTAAAAAAAAAATTGGTTTGCTTTATTAATTTATTTCAATAATAAAACCGAAATGTTTCTTCATTATTTTGTTTTACAAATTTATTCTACTATTTTTTGAATTAAAACAATAATAAAATTTTATCCAATAATATTTTTACAAAAACTCGTTTAATTTTGAATATATTGAAATAGTACATATGTTAAATTAAATTATTTATTTATTTTATTTAATAGCTTAAAAAGTCAATAAATACTTTGACAATTTAAACGTATTCGTTCAACATATTCGTTTTATGAAAAAACAATCTTGCATTAATATTAAAAAAAATCAAAAATCTTTATATGCATACAAATTTATCAAACAAAATAAGAAAGGTACGTTTCATTTTTTTTAAAAAAAAAACTACTAAAACATATCGTAATTTTCAAGGTGTGCAAAAAATAAGAAATTAATTTAAACACTTGCATAAAGATAATTTAAGTTTATTGCTTAAAAATTAGTTTTATAAGAGGGAAGAAGTCGCATGCTTATCATGTGATGTAAGATTTAGAACTTTAATGGTTAGACAATGATATTGCATAACAAACTAAAATTTATGAGTACTGAATCGTAATAAAAATAAATAAAAATTGAGATTTTAGTCCAATTAACCATTTATTAATACAACTTTACCAACATCATTAATACATTGTTGTTGTTAGTCGTATTCTATTATCATTATAATTATTACTACTGTTACCACAATTAATGTTGTTATTTATTATTCTTCGGTACGTACGTACTTAATCTTCAGACTAATTTAATATCCCGTTAAATCACGCTAGCACCACTATTATTATTACTATTCTTTGTGTTTTAAACTTTGTTTTCCTTTTTCGATAAAGTTTCCCTTAATAAACAACTATTTTTTTTTTCTAAGCCAAATAAATAATAAATATATATTATTGGAGTAGGTCTCTTGTGAGACGGTTTCACGAATCTTTATATGTGAGACATGTCAACTCTACCAATATTATTCACAATAAAAAATAATATTATTAACATAAAAAGTAATATTTTTCATGGATGACCCAAACAAAATATCTGTCTCACAAAATATGACATGTACCTGTCACATGCAAGTTTTTGTCATTTATTGTTATCACATGGATCCAGCATAATATTACTAATGCAACATCTTCTCTAAAATCTAACCTAGAGGAGGAAGTACTCGTGGTTCACAGTAGTCTATTTTTTTATAATCATGTGAAGTAGCCTGATAATATAAATTTAAATTAAATCGAATAATGACTTTGATAAGTTGTATTTTATTTTATTATTACATTTTCTTCTATTAATATTACCATTAATTTATTAAAAAATAATTTGTAATAAACCAATGGTTGATATTTATCACTTTGTATCCACATCTTTGATACGTTAACATGGTGGATGGCCCTACTACGGGTATCAATAGAATATGCCAATCGATTACAAAAGATTCTAGTAAAGACCGACGAATGGCAGAGAAGAGCTGCTGCGGATGATGTAAAATCGAAAAAGATAACAATTACAATTTACATGCCACTGGTTACGTGAAAGTGAAAATATAAGTGAAGCAAATTGCTGGATTTTTTAATAGACTCACCAATAATATATATTGATGAATTATGTACAAATGCACATGTTGTGTATGTAAAATTATAATAGTAATTTATATCGTATTTTTTAATTTTATTAAATACTTAATTTAATAATATTTGACATAACTTAGTGAAGGGTCACAGTGCAATTTGAAGAGGTAATATTGAAAATAAGTTGAAATGACAATATTGAGAAAAAAATATTGGTGTAATGCAATTTTGGAAACAAAAAAAGGGTTTTCTAGTTGGAAGGTTCTTTATATAATAACATAGATAATTTTTTAAAAAATTGACAAATAAAGAAAAAGAGAGACGAAAAGAGCTAAATGTTGAGATTGATACTTGGACCTAACTCAACCCCAAAAAGTAGCTCAAAGAAGATTGTTCAAATCCATATATATAATTTTCAAAGAGTTGATCCAATTGATGTGAGACATTTAACACAGCTTCTCACGCCCAGAACATCTAAAGCTCGAAGTTTACAAGATATTATAGAGTGACACATAGGAGGTCAACACATAACAGTGGGCTTTTGATGATATCAGAAACTGGCTCTCATACTATATTAAGATTGAGACATAGATATAACTCGACCCCAAAAGCTAGCTCAAGTAAATTTTTTTTGTCCAATTTCATATAAATAATTATAAAAAAATTAATTCAGTATATATAAAACATTTAATACAAACATATAAAAAAAATGATGTATAAAAAAATGCCCCATCAAAAATAATTTGAGGCCTTTATTGATCGAAGCGATGGCTTGATTGACCTTGTGACAGGTCCAGCTATGTGCACTCGCATGAAAGACGTTATTCCTTCCTGAAGCATAACAAAGTTTGACATATTGACGTCAATCGGGCGAACAATCCATCCATGTCCGCACTTTGTTTATTATATTTTGCTATTTGCATATCACACCAGTTAATTTTATCAATTTTAATTCCCCATTGCTTCTGATTTTTATTAACAATTTGAAAAAAAGTGAAGACTTATAAAACGTGGGAAATGTGCCTGGATTTAATTGCATAAAGAATTGGATAAACTGTGGTATTACAACATTGTGCAATTTCGTGAAAATGGACATCAAAACGTGTTGACTCTTTAATTAATAACTACATTTCTTATTCATGTTTTTGCTTTCTCGCACGTGGCCCCTACCAAAGACAATTATTTCAAGTAAGACACGCACCTATATATACACAATATGGATTTACTACAATGTTATTATGTTCATAATATTGGTTTACACGTACGTCGTGAATTTCTTATTTAATCGTGGAAGATTTAATCACGTATATTCAAAACTATATAAAAGAAAAATTCAAACTATGTGAATAAGGATGTTACGCAATTTAGAGAGTGTTTGAAAGAGTTTTGAGATGTTCGTGAATGTTAATTTTTGTTTCAACTTCTGTAATTATTGACCCATAAATAAAATTAAGACTGAAATGTTCTTTCTTCTTCCGTTTTTGTTAATAATTTAAAGTTACAATTAAATATTTATATTCTTGAAATTTTTATCATATTCAAAATGGTCTTGATTTTTACGAATATTTTTGAAAATTTTGTAAAATGCTAAATTTTATTTATATATCATTTTTTAAGAGTTTCAAATGAAACTCGTAAAATTTCATTAATATTTTTTCACAAGAATTTGTTTTATTTTTTATTTTTTTCATTTTTTATTCTCCGCATTTCCATTTTTTGTACATATATTTTGGCATTTATACAGAAAAATTTTGAATGTGTTTTTTAATTAATTTTATATAAATTTACAAACGTTCATGTTGTAAAAAATAAATTAATTTTGATACAAAATATTCAAAATATAATAATAATTATTAAATACATTATCGATATGATTATCAAAATTAGATAATTAAAAAAATAAGTGATGTATATAACAAAATATATTATTTTCATTTGACCAAAAATTAAGTGTGGAAGTAATTTTTAGCTGAAAACTCAAATTTTAGAATATATTAAATTTAAAATTTTATTTCCAAACACTTTATTCTCTTCTACTTCAAAATACTATCTAAAAAAATATTTTAAAATATATAAACATAAAATATCTCAAATCAAACAACCTCTTATATATATATTGTAGAGATAAGTGCTTAGACTTGCTGTGTCTAATTATAGTACACCATCATATTCAAACTTGCTTCAAGTTGAGAGCCGGATAATGTGTACCAAATACAACCCATATAGATCACCTTGGAAATACAATTACGGAATAGAATTCATCATCAATCAAGTCATAAAAGACGGCTCCCTAGCTGGACAAATCCGCAGCAAATTTGGAAATGACCAACTTGTAATAATGATTATCACCAAATATCGAGCTAGTATTAAATTGAAGATCGGGTGATATATTTTGTTTCGAGAAAATCCTTGAAATTTTATTTCTGGGCATCACCCATTTCCCTAATATCATCTACACTAACAACTTCATCAAGAAATTTTGGGTCACATATTTTCTTTGATGGCTTGTACCTTTGTTCTCGTATGCCTAAAACCATGAGATTGTTGTGAAACTTTAGTTGTCGAGTATAACTATCAATAACATATGGCAAAAACTTGTATGAGACGGTCTCACGAGTCGTATTTTGTGATACAGATCTCTTAATTGGATTATCCATGAAAAAATAATTTTTTTTTATATTAAGAGTATTACTTTTTATTGCGAATATCGATAGGGTTGACCCGTCCCAGAGATAATGATTCGTGAGACCGTCTCACAAGAGACTTACTCATAACATATTAACCTCATCAGCCATACATTTAGCTTATCATATATCTGAAATAAGATTATTTATTATTCGATGATTTATATTCATCCAAATGCCTTTGTTTGGTAAAAAAAAATTTAGTACAAAATTTTGATATAGAATGTAATATGTGTGTTGTGACATTTAACCGTTGAATAAAACAAAAGAACATCAGCGATCCTTCTCATCTGTCGCCAAATTTGGTATAATGAGACTTTTTAAATAATAATAATAATATTGAACCCTAAATATCAACCCGGCTTGAGCAAATGATGTTTGTGGGCTTATCTTAATTTGTATGTTCCCGAATTTGGGCTCATTATATATGGTATGTATAAGTCAAAAATTTGTACTGAGACGATCTCATGGAATCGTATTTTGTGGGATAGATATTTTATTTGGGTCATCTATGAAAAAATATTACTTTTCATACTAAGAGTATTATTTTTTATTGTGAATATCGGTAGAATTGACCCGTATCACAGATAAAGATTCGTGAGATCATCTCACAAGAGACATCCTGTGTAAAGAGTGAATTATATTTTCCCTCTATAATAAATCAATGTGTAGTATCAATTTGAAAAGGTAAGGAGAATAGAATTTAAAATTAAATAAAAAAAAGCATGTATTTTTTTAAAGTAAAACCGAACTATGAAACCGTGTGGTAGTTTTTATAAGCACCGATCGAATTTAATATTTAAATCTATTCTATTTTATTAAGGGTGAGGACATGATGGTAACCACTTAGGGATACCAATTTTTTCTTCCAATTTTACCCTTATATAATACTAATATTACACTTTTGTTTTTTGTTATTTTTTTAAATTTCAACACACACTTTTATTTTTATTTTTTTTTATTTCAACAATTCAAATATCAATTTAGTCCTTCCATAATTCATGGAATTTCACTTTAATTCATAGATAATAATAAAAAATACTGTACACACTCATCGCGTGAACCGAGAAACTAATAGTGAATTATGGCCACGATGCTAGTTGGTGTGTGTTTTGCATACAGGACGGAAATGACTATTTTTCCGACTATGAATTATAATTGATCAATAGTGCCATGGCAAGACCAGGTTATCTTCTTCTTCCGGTGGAGGGACCTCATTCAGATCAAAGTTATTCACTATTTCTTGCTCCACAGGTGGCCATGTACAGTGGCGCTTGTGGGCGCCTAGTGCCTGGCCGGAGATAAAACTCCTCCAACACCTTCGGCATTCATGTACAACTCCAGGTCCGTTACTTTGTCGAAGCCGCCGCCGCGAAACCACCTGCCTCATCATGCAGTTAGGGTTTTCCGCCGCCCCCTGTTCCTGCATGCGATCCCTGCCCCTCCTTATGTGGTGACCTTTATGGATGGCCACAGATCGAGAACTCGCAAAAGTCCGGTTGCAAATGTCGCATGCTGGTGGGGTTTCGGTTTCGGTTTTGGTTTCCGCTGTCTCCTGGTTTATGAGTTGGATTATCTTTGTTTCGGTTTGGATTTCGGTGGCCTGCTGGTTTATGAGTTGGATTCTCTTCTTGATTGGCAAATCCGTAACATGCAGGATGGATCTGTCTGGTGGAGACCGCTTCGATGATCCGCCGGCCCCGATCAGAACCGCCATTGCTGCACAAGAATTGTCTTCATCTGCATCTGTAACAGTGGCCGAGCCCGAGCCGCTGCCATTCCACACCGCCGGGACTGAAGCTGCCATTCATAAATATTATATACGAACAGCAACAGGAGAAATGGAGAATCGATATATATATATATATATATATATATATATATATAATGCAAGAATTGTTGGCTACGGATATTTAGCTTTTTGTAAAAGAAACTCAAATCCAGAGATTGAATGAGGATTTGCATGCAGCAGACCACTTGTCCGATGAAGATGATAAAAGGGTGGAAATTTGTTGGATTCAACGGAAAAATTAAATAGCAATTCGTATTGTAGTATTTGTTCATTAATTTTGCGTTAGAGGACGAAATCCTGACTAGATTGCTTTTGTATTAGAGCATTTCATTTCAGATGCTCATTGCTCAGCATGCGTGGGAGTGATTTGGATTTAAGAGGTGGATTAAAATCTATTATCTTTTTATTAAATTCTTTGTTCGGATAAAAATACAATTTCAAAGTGGATTTAAATCCATGTAGGTGAATAACTATGATCATAGAGGATAATGGAGATATCCTCCGATCATGGCGGCGGAGCCATGGGCAATTGACGACTTACAAATTTCATAATTCAATCTTTCAATTTTTCTGATTAGGCTGAGAGAATCGTAATAGTTGGCGAAGAAATCAAGAACTGAGAAATTGAATGATCATAGAGACCAGCTCCGAAACCTCAACAGAAGCCGTAGTATCCAAAACCAGCCTACCAACCTCACACACCGACACACGTCATAGTCCCGGCAACCACCGTAACTCTCCAACAACCTCTCTATTTCCCCCCACGTCGCCCGCTTATGCCACTTTTCTGCTCCTGAAACTTTCCCTCTCGCCTCCAGACGCCTTCACCACTCATCCTCATCTCTTGCCCTGCCCTGCACTCCACCACAATCAGCCGAGCTCCGTCTGATTACCCTTGACATGGACGCGGTGTCTATCCGAGTGCCATGCAAGAACCTGAAGCAGGAGGTGGAGCTAGCAGGCTTCGACGATGGGAGCAGAGACGCCGTTCACAGATCCACGCCTCGTCCTTGTCTGATGGTGGGGATGATTTCAAATAACAGGAATAATGGCTGGATTTCAAATTTAGTAAAATTCAAGCGTAAAATCCTGAACAAATATGTAGATTCTAAATTCCCAGATCATTTGGGCTGCCAGCAAGCAAATGGGATTTGGGCTGAGGATTTGAAATCCAAATCAGCCCAAATCTCTTGCCCCAAGCGGACCCTCAATGAATTTCCAATATTTTTATATATTTCAACTTTTTTCAAGTAAATGCTACAAATATATTTCATAATTTTCAGGATAAGAAAATGCTATAAATACTTTTTTTAGAGAAAATTCTACCATTTTTGTTTGTTTTATCTTTTGTTAAATTTATTATTCGTAAGTTGGTTTGGCAAAAATAACATCGAAAATTAATTATCTAATATTTTCTTAGGCTAATTATCTACTATTTTTGTGTAACTTTTGAAGTTGATGGTTAATAAGTAGAGTTAATAAATCAAAGGCAAAAATTTGTGTGAGACTGGTCTCACGGGTCGTATTTTGTGAGACGGATCTCTTATTTGGGTCATCAATGAAAAAATATTACTTTTTATTGTGAATATCGGTAGGGTTGACCCGTCTCACAGATAAAGATTCGTGAGATCATCTCACAAGAGACCTACTCTAAATCAAAATCTATACTAATTTAGATCAATGAATTAAAAAATCACGGGTTTCAAATCTATTATATAAATTGAATTTATTTAACTTGTTTGGATATCTGTAATTTATTTGATTTTCAAATTCTTGTCCTGTCAATTTAAAATATTAGATTTGCTTTAATATTTAAAACAAATCTTAGTAAAATTGATTAGAAATTATAATTTGATTTATACAAGCAAATTTGGGTGAAAGCTGCTACAAATTATCGTTGAGTTATATATAATTAATTCCTCGAAGAAAGTAACATGAAGTAATAAACAATAATAAGTGACTTTTAATATAATTACAATTTGATTTTATTATTTTATTAAAGTAATTTATTTTTTTTTATATAAAAAAAACAAATTAGACGTGAGGCACACGACCTCGCTCATAATGAGTCAGTCAATAAACTAAAAGAAGTATTGAACGGCCAGATTTCATCTGCTAACATAATACTTATCCGAATATAACGGTTCCGATCTTCCCACGTCATTCAATGATATCCTTTCGAAGTCATCAATTTTGTCATTTTTCCGATTATATCCCTCCCTCTCCACCTTAACTGCCTCCGGCGATCCCTTCCGGACAAGCTATTTTTCTCTCAGCGCATACATACATATACATACTGTATTGTTTTTTTTTTGTGTTGGCAGAACGATGGGGAATGTGAATGGTAGAGAAGAAGGCTGTGCTAATGGCGGTGGCGGCGGAGATGAGGCGTCAGCGATTCCGGTACACGCGCCGATTGAGCGCGTGGATTCGGTTGATTTAATGCTCAGCTCTCCTCCGCATGATAACCGTCAGTCTCGATCCCCGCTCTTATTTTCCTCTCAGGTGCGTTCTTTGATTCCTTATCTGCTTATACACATACATTGAACGTATTCACCTATGTATTTGCTCGTATCTAGGTATTTTAATTGCGTCTATGCGAGTTAAGAACCTCTGGTAAAAGAAAATGTGTAGTTTTTATGTCCCGGGATTTATTTCCGCCGTATTATTTTGCAAGTTGACGAATTCTGAGTAATGTCGCCAACTAGTCATTATTAATTGGTGAGTTACTGCAGTAATTGTTTGATTTGCTAAATGGCTGCAAGTGAAAGTATTTTGTCGTAATCAGAGCAAATGGTCAGCGTTGATTGACAGTGCTGGGAAGGCAGCAAAGTTTGAACTGTAGCTTGGTATATTCCACCTGATTTTCTCTCTTTTAGGTGGTCAATGCATAAAGAGCCAAAGATGCTAAATCAAAATTTGGTAATGCAATGATTGGAAGTGAGTTTCGTGATGGGGTTCCATCAATGTTTGGTGATGATTACTTTTTTTTTTTTCAATTTTCGTAGCTTATTCAATGTGTAACTGTTCATTTATACATCCGGCTCTGAAATACATTTACCGAGTTGCAGAGAATGATTATGATTGTTACTGAATTACAAGCTTGTACGTAATTTTGATTGCAACAGAGAAATATGTATCGATATCCTTGCATTATCTTTACCATTAATATCTTAAAGTGTGTAGTTGGGGGAGGGGGGATATTTGCTGATATATTTGTTTTTGTTTCTGGGGTATTTCTGTCATCGTTTTTCAGCATCCAAAAATTTAGCTTCTGTTTTCTGGAGAATCTATGTATTGTGATTTTTTGGCCGGTTTACATTATGCATTTGATGTTTTTTTACAACATGGCAGACTCCAGTAGATCCTCTTCCAAGGGATAATGACCCCTCAGTCAATCCATCACGGCAGAATGGATCTCAGAGAGCTGTTGATCACCCTTTTGAACAAGGTATGCCAGTTGTAATTAGCTGGAGTTTTGGAGGAAACGATGTATATGTGGAAGGGTCTTGGGACAACTGGAGGTCAAGGTATATTTCTTCATTCAGCCATAATTATTTCATTTGCGTGATTTGGTTCACGTCAATTTATTGATGATGTCAGATAGGCGTCAAATTAGTACGCTGTCTCACTAGCTTCCCTGTAGGATGGCTTTAAATGCTGATGCGAAGTCTGGATTCATGCAGGAAAATACTCCAGAGATCAGGCAAAGACCACTCAATTCTCTTGGTCCTCCCACCAGGTATATATTGTTACAGATTCATTGTGGATGGCGAAGTGAAATATGCTCCAGATCTTCCATGCGACGCTGATGAGATGGGCCGTCACTGTAATCTTCTTGATGTCAATGTAAGTGAATAATCTTCTTGTGCATATAACTTAGGATTACCTGTCTTAGAGAAATTCTCGGTAATATTTACCCTTCATTTGTCCTTATCGATGTTTAAAAGTTCAAATGCATTAGCTTCCTGCACTGCACTTCAACTTGCAGTATTTGCTCCAAACAAGTGTTTCATTCTTTGTTTTTTTCTGCGCGGCTAGAAGTCGTCTTCTAAAATGTTGACTCTTGATAAACTAGAGAAATTTAGATTCTACTGGCGTTATAAAGGTTTGTTTCAACCTACCCGTGCAGGCACTGCCTGCACGGGCAATGAACGGCCCTGATCACTCCACATGAGTGATCCGGGCCCACCTCCATGTAAAAAAAAAAAAAAAATTGGCTCGAAAAAATCCGAGCCGTTGGATCGACCCCTGCAGGCAGTGCCCGCAGGGGTAGGGTCGACCGAACCCGTTATAAAGTATTGCTCTCGGCGTTGCATATTTATTTTTTATAAGAAAATTGACAGAGATGATTCATGCGGTCAAGTCTAGGCAAATGTTGTAAAATTAATGAAAGATGTATTACTCGGTAAGAGAGTACAAATATACTTGAGATCTAAATGAGATACCTCCGTGTTGCTTGCTTCTGACCATTAATACATTAAAAGTTTGTCTCTAGCAATGCTAGCTAATTAAGATGTTGATCCTAGCCGATCATTGGCTCTTTCTTGAACAATTTCTTTGTTCGATCTACAGGATTATGTTCCGGAAAACCTTGATAGTGTGGCAGAGTTTGAAGCTCCCCCATCACCGGACTCCAGCTACAGTCAAGCTTTCCCCGGAGAGGAAGATTTTGCTAAGGATCCGATGTTGGTTCCACCTCAACTCCAATCAACTGTGCTTGGCTCTGAAAACTGTAAAGAGACCACTTTTTCATTGAAACCCCAGCATGTGGAGCTTAACCACATATTTGTAGAGAAAGGACGTTCGTCTCAGTCTGTTGTTGCTCTGGGTCTGACTCACCGGTTCCAATCCAAGTACGTGACTGTTGTCCTTTATAAACCACTCAAGAGATGATCCTATTCTGCTCATCAAAGCTTTACTTTGACAATCACCTTATCATGGTACTGTCTATAAACTCTACCTATGTTGGCCTTTTGTACATTATGTCGTTTTGTTTACTGTATATCTGGTTTACAGAAGCAATGAGAAATTACTTCCATCATTTATCGCTCTTAATTGTTCTTTTATTATTTGAACAAATTTAGCATCCATGTCTTTAGTTTTGAGCTGCATCTGCTTTGGAAAAAAAAATATTTTTATAAGGTGCGAGGTGGAGAATGGCTGAATTTAGATGATAATACCTCGGTGAAACCTTCTGACATCAGTTTTTTTTACCTCTACAAGTCTCTTCGCTCGTCTTTCCCTTTCCCTATACTTGCTATTGCTTCTATCCTTTGTTTTTGCCTTGTATCTTCGTAATGCATTCTTGTGAATAGAATTGTACGGATTATAAACAATCTGCAAATTGATGTTATGTCTAATATATCAATTGAATGTTCGGTGCATCTCGTATGTTGATTTGAATCGAATTTCTAGGGAACCAAAACAAGATAAAACACTGATTTTGGATTATTAGCTCTGAATTAAGAACTTGTTGATTAAACCATGGCGTCTCAAAGTATATTCAAGATGCCAAGACAATTCAAAACTTTGCCAGTCTCCTTGATGATCTCGAGAAATTTTTCGGATGATGTTAAAGGATACCAAAATGTTAGATATATCTTCTTTATTAGTAAAGTGCAAAACTTATTGATCAAAAGAATGATATAAATACATCGGGCATTACCCAAGTTAATATAAAACAATAATGACAAAATTAACCTTGTCATAATAAATTTTATAATTTCAAATTTGTTGCTTGAGTTCATATTTCTTATCTGTTCGTGCGCCGACAGTGCTTGCATGATTTATTTATTTATTTTTTTACCTAATTTTATATATTATATATTATGATAATTGAGCCCTTATTTTTGTGAGTCAAGTCAAATATAAATTTTTAAGGTTAATCAGTGATACTAATAATTTTATTGAGATTTATACAAATCATTTATATAATTATCTCGAGTTTATTTATATATTTATCATATTATATAATATATAAAAATAAATAAAAATATTTATTTGATTTTACTTTCTACCTACAAGTAAAACTGAGAGAACAATAGGGTTTAAGATTTTTATATATTGAAGGCGATTAAATTATTGTGGTGTTTTTATCATTAGATTAAAGTTATCACATCTCATAAAAGGGATATTTTATCCCTATATAAAATTATTTATCGAGTATCATGGGCTTTCTAAAAAGGTAGGCACATGATAGTATCATGGACTTTCTAAAAGGGTACCAAACATGGGATAATAGAGAATTATTTATCAGTCCCTCTCTTATCTCATGTACCAAACTATACCTAAGACTTTACATAGTTACTTTACATAATAATGACGGATTATTACATGCTTCTATGAACATACAACTTAATTTTAACGAGTGAATCTATACTAGGCTCTAAAACCTCAAATGGCATACTAATTACAAAATTCAACATACAATCCGAAACTCTTGCCTTGGTAACAAGTTATCCCCTGAAAGTTTTCATGCACCATTTCAAAATACTCTTTAATGTAGTCATGAAGAAGGAAATGGCAAGCCAAACTCTAACCTTGTTCCATAAGCTTCGAGTGAGTTGACAACGAAAGGAAAGGTGGTCGATGGATTCCTAGGCAATATGGCAGAGAACACATCGTCTCAGTAGCAAAAAATAAAATAAACTTATCCTCGCTAGGAGCTCCCAACCACAGAGTGATATAATGTTTCGGGAGGATAAAAGTGTTTCATACGTGGGATGCCCTCGACACCCAGGCCTTAGAAGACAATGAGCCTGATTCAGCTCCGAAATCTTTTGGTGGAAAACCATGAGAATAATATTCATGTGGCACGCTAAACCGATCTACCTGAGCTACCAATTCATCCCAAATAGATAATTTCTTGATCAACGTAGAGTCAGTATGATGTCTCCGTAACTTAACATTGGAGTGAATAATCTCTACTACCTCTTTCGAATTTTGAACTGCCATTAAATTATTTATAATAGCCCTTTCTTGCTGAATTCGTGGCTCAATCGATGCTCGCTGACAATGGTGGTTCTTACAAGTCTAAACTATGTACGCTCCACACAGAGAGGCAAGTACCACTGATCAACCGCGTTTCCCCCCTTTTTTTTTAAAAAAAATGAAAATATATTAGAGCTGAATTATTGAGTTAACCGCATAACTTGGTAATCTTATTCTTGCCCATCTATTCGGTCTACGTTATAATGGGAGAAAAACTCCATTTGTTGTATGTTTTAATGGCGAGGGTAGTTAGATATTTTTTCTTCGATTTTTTGGTAGAATAATGTTTAAATCTGAAAAGGTCGATATAATTACATGATCCCAGAAGTGGGCCAATGTTTTTTTAAAAAATGTGATCATTTTCTGTCTCCTATCGGACCTAGATAGAAAAAATGGAATTTCAATAGCGTCGAAAACTTGTTTGCTAGATAGATATTATATTATACTATAAAAATAGTCGAAATTCACCTATATTACTTAATTATAATTGGATTATGAATATAGAAATCCGCAAATTTTATACAGGATCCATGTTCAAATTTAATGATGTGAAAGTTAGGGTGATTAATCGAACAGTGTATTTCACATGATCTGATTCAGATACATTATTCTTTGATCAACTAGTATCGCCTCTCAAGTGATTGTTCTATAGCTCTCTTCTACGAGACACGGAAGATATATATGTCACAACTCGAAGGAGAGTGTTGCTGCTCGGGAACACATCAACCATCTCTTATCGGATATGTCACAACTCGAAGGAGAGTGTTGCTGCTCGGGAACACATCAACCATCTCTTATCGGCCGTTTTCTAGAGCTATAGAATGACACTGGGGATGGACTACAGCCAAATCGTAGTCTGTTGATAGTGTCTCAGAAGCCCAAAGTTCACCCAAGGAGATTAATGTGTCAGTTATTCTATGATTCTTACGCTAAAGGGGGCACAAAGCATTCCTTTTTCAAGCCACAAAATCTGGAGCAAGGAACGAACTAGGGCATGAAACTACAGCTCTAAGGCACTATCCCTCAAAAAAGAGATAAAAACTAACGGAGTGTGTTTTAACTAAGATATTTACGGAAATCCATGAAAGAAGTGGGAGAAGCCGTATATATCATCAATGATATAAAAATAAATAAACAAACAATAATATAAAATGGAGTTGACAAGTTAAGTATCCACAAATTAATCAACGTGTCAAACATAGCTCGAAGTTGTACAAATAGGTCCTGAATATTAAATCTTGAAAACTGACAACATGAACAACCCAGATAGCCAAAGCAAAGGACAAAGTATACCAGCATACATTGAAGAACAGCACTAGACTACAATGCAAACAAAAAAGTAGGCAAGCAACAAACAAAGCTAATAAAGCATAACACATCATAACAAACAGAAATCTCAGAGAACTTCTCTGCCCCAGCTTCCTTGTTTTATCCTCGTACCTTTTAAATATTTAGTTTGGGTTGTTCAGAGCTCATTTGGCCATCATAATTTTGACAAACTCCTCGTAGTTTATCTGTCCATCGCCATCAACATCAGCCTCACGGATCATTTCATCAACTTCCTCGTCAGTGAGCTTCTCCCCAAGATTTGTCATGACATGACGAAGTTCAGCTGCAGAAATGAATCCATTCTGATCCTTATCAAAAACCCGAAAAGCTTCCTTGAGCTCTTCTTCAGAATCAGTGTCCTTCATCTTCCGGGCCATCAGGTTTAGGAACTCTGGGAAATCGATAGTTCCGTTTCCATCAGCATCAACCTCATTGATCATATCCTGAAGTTCAGCCTCTGTGGGGTTCTGTCCCAAAGAGCGCATTACTGTCCCAAGCTCCTTGGTGGTAATGCAACCTGTCAATCAAGTATTCACAAGGAACAATAAGAGACCGAGTTTGCAAACTTTACAAGGTTTATGGCGATTATATTAGAAAAATATAGAAAGTCCATAACACAAGCTTCTTTAACCATAATCAACATAATGAAAGGGAATTAATTTGCAATTGCTATAAGCAGAAAGTATGAAAAAAAATGTACCAACCATTCAACTAATCACTTCAATAAGCTCAATGTACAAAGTTGCAAGATAAAAATTTTGAGTTGACAAGCTTGTTCCAAATCTCTTAACCTTTCCCAGATAAACAAAAACAAAGTGAAACATTTTCAAAAACGTCAAAACACCTTCAGTCAAAATTAACAGCTCGAAAACGGTACATCGGCTTTATTGTTGCTTTGAGACTGCCGTGAAAAATAAGTGACAACTGCAGCATCCATTGAAGTAGAGCATCAGAGTACCAAAATCACAAAAAGCATTGATTTTTCACCAATCACACTCAATACGAGGCTCACGTATATACACAAACAACCCAACAAACTCAGCATCAGAATATCGTAAACCAGCTTCGTTTCCCTTAAAAAACGAAACTTTCCACGATCAGCCCAACAAATCTTCCTGTTTAGATCATAAAGCACGACACATAAACAAATGATACACAATCGCACAAACACGACAGAACTATGTCGCATCACCACGCGTACATATTTAGCGCATCACATTTTTCAACCAAAATACAAGATCACCACGAACGTTCGCAAATACGCAACAAATCAATAGCACCCACAAAATCAACGCAAACAGATCTACACAGGAACAGTTCTAACCGTTCGCAAATAGAGTATAATCGGTGACTAACCGTCGCCATCCTTGTCAAATAGAGAAAAAGCTTCCTTGAACTCCGAGATCTGATCGTCCGTAAGCTGATCCGCCATTTTCTTCCCTCTTCAGCTAAAACTACAGAATCACGGTGTCTAATTTGAATCGTGAGAGAGAGAGGTTGTGTGTTCGTCAACGGAGAAAATGTGTGGCTATATGATGCTTTTCCTTTCCTTTTCACCTTTTATTTTAATTATTTTCTTTTCTTTTAATTCCATTTTGGGGGAGAACAAAAATTATTATTATTTTCCTTCTCTGCTAATTTCAGCTCAAATGCTATTTGTATTTCTTAATAAAGAATTATCTCACTCGTACTATTTACGTTATTATTATTTTTATATATAATTAAATTATTATACATGAGTTATTTTAAAATAAATCAACTAAATTATTATAAATCTATAATTTAAAAATAAATAAAATTTACAAATTTTGAAAAACTTCAATGTTTATCAATAAATTTTTTTGGTTTATATTATTAACATATATCTAGGGATGACAATTTTCCCCGCGGTTTCGGGGCTCCGCGGGGAAAACCCGAAATGGGACGGGTTTAGGATATGTTAATGGGTTTGGTTTCGGGTTCGAGGATTTTTAAAAATCCCCGAAATATATTGGAACGGGTTTGGGAATCATATCCCCATACCAAACCCTCCCAAACCCGCCCCGATAACATAATTATATACATATACAGTTGTATATATATATAAATACAGTAATATATATATTATATAAAAAAGTATATACAGTAATATATATATGTATTATATATATATATAAATATAATAATATATTCGGGTATTTCAAACGGGTTCGGGAACGGGGACGGGGATTTTATCCCCGCGGGTTCGGGGACGGGGATTCCCCGATTAGGTAGATCCGGGGATGGGTGCGGGGATAGGAGCAGGGATATGATTAGGGGACGGGGATGGAAATGGCAAACCCGCCCCCGCCTAGTCCTATTGCCATCCCTACATATATCTATATTTTTAGACATCTAATATTCGTAACTCTCGATACAACAACATACATTTGATCACGACTAAAAACATTAATCTTAAAAGAAGTCATATTTTAGATAAAAATTAACCATAAAATTTGTCGATTATAATTGCATATGATACAAATCAAATGAAACCGTCATCATTGAAATTGTTTGCTAAAAATGTTAAATAATTAAGATATATATTTAGACATTTAACAATAAATGCTTTTATATATATATATATATATTATTAAAAAAATTATGTGTTTGTATTGAATGACATAGATTTGAATAAGTATTTAGCGGAGATTTTGAAATGACTAGGTATTAGTTGGAATTTGAAATCCACCGTGATAACTCGGAAAAATAATTATTTAGTATTGAAATTTATTAACTAATTTTGTTATTATGTATTTGAAATATCTAATTTTGAATTATTGATTATTATAAGATTATAAAAAGGTTTGCGTTGGAATCCCAAAATTGCCAGTTTCAAAAGAGTTACTAGATAAGGTTAGA